>NW_027665715.1:0-1000 GCF_963924005.1 Protomyctophum bolini | reverse complement strand
AAATCAAGTATTTGCAGAAGAAAATGCAGCAAAGGTACAGGAAAGCCTGACGTGTTGGAACGGCACATGTGCACTTCCTGTAACGTCATGTAACGTCCACCCAGTCGTGGGTTAATTCCTCACTGACAGGTGAGCCAGTAGGGATCAATAGCAGTGGGAGGAATTCATTGGCTTAATGACTATACTTTGGGAGAACAAAAAGGTCTAAAAATAAGTCATTGGCTGTTCTAAAAAAAACAACCAAAAAAACCCCACAAAGGCTCTGCCAAACAATTACCTTGAGAAGTCATAGCAGAGTGAACGAAAATGTATTTTTTCATTTTTTTTTCTTTCAATTTCCGTCGGCATATCCGTGGCATTGCACCCCGTTGCGAGACCTCGTGGGAGGGAACGCCTATACCAAAAAGGAACACGTGTTTGCTGAAAAACGTTCTCCTGATGGGATATGTGGGCCAAACCAACTTCCCAAGCCCAGAGCAATAAAGGAAATGTGATTGACTCCAAATGAGTGCAGCGCTGCTCCGGCTTTCACTAGATATTGGTCTGGCAGTAATTGAGTCACGGTAGCTCATAACAACAGAGTGAGAGAGAGAGAGAGGAGAGAGAGAGAGAGAGAGAGAGAGAGAGAGAGAGAGAGAGAGAGAGAGAGAGAGAGAGAGAGAGAGAGCGCAGAGGAGGGGGACTCAACTTTCCTTTGACATCAGCAGTGTTGACGGAAATATATTAATGAGTGAAAGTCAAAGTGCTGTGGGGGTGAATGATGTTAAACGCCCCAGATCCAATGTATTGATCTGTGGCTCTGTGGAAATAGAATAGTTCAAGGTATCTGCGTGAGTGAGGGGTCGATCGCAAGGCTTTCGGTGAGTGCATGTGTCTCCGTGAGTGTGCTGTGCACGGCCACACTCACGCTTATCTTCTCCCCTAGAGCCTGGCTGATGATGCCAAAGTGAGGCTTGGCCAGTGTCCCATTTTTATTTCACAGTTCAAGTATGTTGTTTTT
>NW_027665716.1:0-201000 GCF_963924005.1 Protomyctophum bolini | reverse complement strand
TTTATGGTCAGCCCAGTAATTCATCGGGTCTTCTTTTCTTTCCAGTGGTGGATCTGTCATGTATCGCTGCACCTCCACTGTTGCATCTGCTGTGATGTTCCTGGACATCCTTGCTTCAGAAGCATCCCGGTCCATAAGTGCCCACAGGCCATCACCTGAAAGACAAAACACAACAGTAATTAGTACTAATTACTGACTGAAAGTTTACAATTTTATCAATACCTATTCATGAGTCTGCTAATACAGTTGAATTGAATATTACCTGTGGCTGCATCTGCTGTTTGTGTAGATGGCCGTTCTGGTGGTGATGCACTTATGACAGATGCACATTCTCCAATCAGTCTTTTGACTTGGCTCTGGGCACGACCCTGACTAATGAACCCTAGGCATTTGAACCTAGGGTCCAGCAGTGTCGCAAGGCTCATTTGTGTCTGGGTCTCCAGGCCTTCAAACTTGCTTTTCATCAGGTTCATCAGGTTATCTCCCAGTGGTTTTGCTGTGGCATGCGGCTGAGCCGAGCTGGTGATTTGATACAGATTGTGAAGCAACATTTTTACCATTGGGATGACCATTGATCCGGAGACTCTCTTTTCTGTCGACAGTTCAACTGTTGCCATATAAAATGGGCGAAGGACTGTTATGCATGCAGCCATGCTTTCGTAATCCTCCGAGGACAGCGGCGGCACATCATTTGTGATCGTGGAAAGAGTGGCCCCCACTGCCTGCCTCTCATCATACAGACGCTGGAACATGAGGTAGGTGCTGTTCCAGCGAGTGTCCACCTCCTGCATCAGCTTCAGGACTGGCTTTTTATTGGTCTTCTGCACTAGTTCCAGCATCTCCTTAGCTCTAGTGCTGGTCTTAAAGTAGGTCACAACTTTTCGTGACCTGGTGCGCAGGTCTTCCAGGCCAGGCGTTGACACTAGTGCCTTCTTAACAACTAAGTTCAGCCCATGTGCAAAGCAAATTGAATTCCGTTTTGCTAACAGTCTGACAGCTGCAACCATGTTAGCCCCTGCATCTGTCACAATGGCTGCCACCTTATCATAGATGCCCCATTCCACCATGAGAATCCTGAACTCACTGGCGATATTCTCAGCAGTATGGGCTGCTGGGAAAGGCACCACTGCCAAAACCACTGTGGCCAGCTTAGCAGAGTCATCCACATAATGGGCTGTCACTGCCAGATATGCATCCATATTCATGGAGGTCCACATATCACTGGTCAGGCTCACAGCCGCTACGCTCTCCATCACAGCCGTGGCCTTGGCCTTCTCCTCCTCAAACATGGTCAAAATCATCTGCTTCAGAGTCTTTCTGGATGGAAGAATATATGTGGGATCAAGCTTTCCCACAAGCTTCTTGAATCCAGAGTCCTCCACGATGGAAAAAGGCTGGCAGTCTTTCACCACCATGTACACAAGAGCCTCATCCAGCTCTTGCTTCCGGTTAGTTACTAAGACAGACAGAAATATATACATTAGGCCTACAATATGTAAGATTTATCAGACATTTCATTTAAATGAAGCAGGGCTTGTGTCATGGAATATAGTCAATGTATAAGTGCAGTCACTGCAGTGTGATAAATCAATTATAATATAATAGCCTACCTCGACTACCCTCGGCCTCCTGGTGAACAGGAACTCCATGATTCGCATGCTTCGTAGTGAAGTGCCTCACCATGCCGGACGTATTCCCATGATACGCCAGCTGCTGTGCACACACCAAGCACTGAACCTTAAGAGAAAGGCATAAGGCATTTGATAAAAATTAAACCCAATCCAATACTGGCTGTTCATCATTTAACAACTTTACTTCTATGCTTGCATATAGCTCTGCTGTCAGGAAATGAAAAATAAACATGCAGGAAATTAAGAAAACCTTATTTTTTTTAAACACACGGACCAGACTTAAAGGGTGTTCAATAGCACTGATTCATGCAAAAAGTAAAAATCTAAAACTAAAAAAATGAAGCTAGATGGTTTCCTCCAAACAGCAAAGATATTAAACAGCCATGATGAGTTGTAATAACACACTAGCCTACCTTCGACGGAGAGATAATATCGAAATGTTGCCACATCTCAGATCGAGCAGAAGCTGGCTTCTTCCTCGCTGGCTCCATGACGACGATCGACGATCAATACAACAAGCAAACGCAATGTAATAATGATCATATAACAACAACAACTCAACAACAACTACTATGCAAACGCCTACTACTGCAACCCACATATTGTGCATTGTTTGAGACGGTTATAAAGACGGGAAGGCGCTAAAAACCAAACTGTCTCAACCTGTCAGAATCGAGGGGTGGGCTCAGCTGGCACAGGTGGGTGGCACCGGGTGGCATGGCACCCATCAGGTGATTCATTCACAGAACGAACCGGTATGAGGTGGGCGTGAACCCGTGAACCAGTCTGCTGATTCAGTGGGAGGAATGAAGCAGTTACTGGTTCGGACGTCATGGTCACGTGATTTTTTCCCCCAGTGAAGCAAGCTCCGAAGCACTGGTTCATATGCAAATTAAGTTCCGTATCGGAGCGTGTGTCGACGCTTCAGCACAAGACGCCCATCACTATTTAAGGGATAAAAGAAGATATTAGTAGCAGGACTGGAAAAAGACTTGACACATGTATTTCCGTTGTACACAGTCAACATTAAAAAGGTGACTGTACACATGTACGACCCGCATGTTACCAAGGAGAGGATTTTTGATTTTTTGCGGGATTTTGGAGCGGTGTATGAGCACTCAGCCAAGAAGGTTTTGGATGAGACAGGATTTTGGACGGCGAAGTGGGTGATAGACGTGAATTTGAAGGAGGACCCAGTGGGGTTTGATGGTTTGACCCATCCCCCTGCATTCAAGCTAGGGGCCACCTGCAGTATCAGCGGCAGCCCCCGTTTTGCAGGAAATGCAGGGAGGGTGGGCACAGAGCAGACGCATGCAAGGGCGGATCGGCCCCCAGGGCCTGCCACGCCTGCGGGTCTACGGCCCACCTGTTAAAGGCCTGCACTGTGAGGGGTGGGGCAGGTGGTGGGGGGCTTGGGGGAGATGGGACTGTGGCTGGTAAAGTTGGGACTTCCTCTCCGGCTGGGGGGGAGGCCCGAAGGGCCCGCAGAAAAGAAGAGCGGAAGGGGCCTTGCCAAAGGAGGCAGGGGCCCCGAAGCCATCGGCAGCGGTGAAGAAGGTGATGGCAGGAGAAGAGATGGAGAAGAACATGGCCTCCCCAGGAAGTGGGGAGGTGGAGGCGTCGGGGGGGACAGAGGCGGTGATGGCTTTGAGCTTCGGCTCGGGCCGACCCCACGGTATGTTCGCCCCGCCATCGCCGTCTAGAGAACTTGGGACGGTGCCCACCTGGGCGGAACAAAAGGAGGGGAAAGAACCTCCTGGATAGAGGGTATTGACGTACAATTGAAATGGACTTTTGAAATGCACGATGATATGTTGTGGTGTAATGTTTTGGTTTATTGTATTTGGAGGCATACTTTGTTTGATGGAAGCTGGCCTGTGTGGCTAAGTGATGATGTAAAGAAGTTTTTCAAAAAAAAAATAAAAAAAAATCTGTTCTTATCAGTTTAATATCTGATATGTCCCCTATATGGGGACTAAATATTAAACGGATTTTTTGACTGAGGAGTTGAAAAAGGGGCTTGCTCCGTTCACTCCACGCATCGACCCGGCATTGCAGTGCCGTCGGGAACGGTGCACTCTCTTTCGCCTTGTTGAATGGAAAAATAACGGCCTATTTGTAATAAATAGAGATGTGGCTGACACATATTGTTTTAACCATGTTTCTGTGGTCAAAGAAATGTACTGTCATCTACTGTACATGAGCCGTACCGGCCACCTCTGCTGTCGCTTACGGCCATACCACCCTGAACACGCCCGATCTCGTCCGATCTCGGAAGCTAAGCAGGGTAGGGCCTGGTCAGTACTTGGATGGGAGACTGCCTGGGAATACCAGGTGCCGTAAGCTTTTTCATGAAATACATTGGCCAAAGCCATCTGCTGTGTACATAAGCCGTGCCGGCCACCTCTGCTGTCGCTTACGGCCATACCACCCTGAACACGCCCGATCTCGTCCGATCTCGGAAGCTAAGCAGGATAGGGCCTGGTCAGTACTTGGATGGGAGACTGCCTGGGAATACCAGGTGCTGTAAGCGTTTTCATGTCGGCAGACTGAATGACAAAACACTAGATCATGTGCACCACTAACTTGTTGCCCCCCCCCCCAAAGCGTATAGGCCGCACCCACATCATTAAACCGCACCCCCAATCCAACAGGCCACACAACATGCCCCCCGAGCTCTTAGGCCACGCCCACAGCTTTGAACCATACCCCTGAGGTGATAGGCCACACCCAGAGCTTTAAACCACACCCTCCCAAGCCGACAGACCACGCCCACATCTTAAACAAGCCCCTCCAGCCGATAGGCCAAGACCACAGCCTTAAACCACACCCCCCAAGGCGACAAGCAACGGCCGTAGCTTTAAACCGCAGCCCTGAGCCGATAGGCCACACCCACGTTGTCCAACCACGCCCCCAATGTGGGGGGGGGTGTGGCCGAGGGGGAGGGGGACGGAAGGAGTACATGAATTCCGGAGTGCAAGTGAAAAATCTTCAAAGCGTTGAAAAGCATGAACAGCGTGAAAAACACACAATGTGGCATTTTGCCCGGCTCTCCACGCGGCCCCTGGGGGCCTTGGGCCCCCACCGGGGTGCCAGGTCCGAAGCCAGCTAAACCCACAACCCGGCTCTCCATCCGAACCCGGGTACCCACTCTTAAGCACCCCCCTGGAATCTTCACCAGGGGCTGCGGGGCGCACAGCGGCCGTGCCCCTGGGACTCCAAATCCATATTCAATACACACACTTTTGCTTCAACACTCAACAGCCTTGTGTGGCGCTGTGGACTAGTGCGCTTGGCTGTAAACCAAGAGGTTTGTGGTTCGAATCCACCTCGGGGACGATGGTGCTTTTAACATGATCCGAAGCAGTGCTGTTTAAACATTCTAGCTCTATTTATACCCAGCTAATATCCCTTTATATAAAATCTGGATCTGTTCAAGGTGGAGGGTGAACTGGTGTGGCCAATGGGTCGTTAGAGAGGTCACAGAGGTCATTGTCATGCTAATGCCCAAGTGGGCATATGTTGATAACTAAGTGGGTATCAGACCGTGTGGGTATGTCGTTAGCCTAGGAAGCGGACTTCACAGCAGTCAGTTTAAGGGTTATCGCTTCTCGGCCTTTTGGCTAAGACTGCGATCGCCTCGAATTTATAGGTATAGTTTGAGTCTCTACGTGGCCCAAACTTAGTTTTTGGAGGTTCATTGTTGTGGTTGTTGTTTTTTTGCTTGTGTGTGTTTCTTTGTCTAGTGTTTTTTCCTGTTTCATCCCGGATAGTGGGCGACCTCTTCTGGCTGGAACCTGACAACTACTGACCAATCCAGGGTACAGGGTAAGCAGTTTCAAGTTATTATTGCCCCCTTTGGGATTTTTAGCTTTTAGCTGTTGCCCTTTACCTTTTATCTGGTTTTAGTGTTTTAAACCGTATATAGTATTTATCTAGTTTTAGCTGTTTGTAGGTGGAGGTGCCTCCACCATGTCGGCCCTCCGTGCCGGCATGCGGAGGCACCGCACCATTCGTTTTAACACGGATGACACGTTTAGATCGTTGACCAGGGCAGACTTCTCCAAGAGGTTTATCCTAGGTGCAACACAAACGACTGTAGCTGCCATCAACTGCCTGTTCAAACTACCGTTGAACAAAGGCTTTGATGTAAGTTTTACCAGTTCCCACGACAAGACAACTTTTTGGAATCAGTATGAAAAAGTTAAAGACCAGTTTAAGGCTTCCACCTGGAAGAACTGAATGATGCTGCCGATAAAGTGGTAACCATCAGGATGTTCAATGAAATGGTGTGAGAGGAGGATATCATGGCATGGCTGGCTAGATATTGCACGGTGATGGCCAGACCTACCAAGGTGAAGGACGCTGAGGCATTTGGGATTGTAGCTGGAAGGTCCGAGTCAAACAACACCGGGAACGCCAGGGCTTCCAGGGCTTAATGCCGATTCCATCTGTTATAGTTTTTGGAGAAAACAGGGGCTACATTTACTATTTTGGCCAACCCAAACTCTGCCGCAAGTGTGGTGAGATTGGGCATTTGGCAGAAGCATGCAAAAACGTTGTATGTAGGAAATGTAGAGAAATTGGACATGTTTTTGACAACTGTACCAATGGCAGAAGCTGCAATCTCTGTGGAGAAAAAACCCATCTTTTCAGAGATTGCCCGAAATCCTTTGCCAACAAGGCCAAACAGAATACACAAAATGGCCGACCAAACTTACGAGGCCTACATACACCCTGATTTAGATGGCACCGATCATCAGATTCCCCCACAGAGCCCTGTGGTTGGTGGTGTGGAGTCAGGTGAGGCGGGGGAAGGGGAGGAGCCTGTGATAACTCCATCAGCGGGTGTGGTCGAGGAAGATGGGGTGATCCAGGCAGGAGGCGGAGCTGGAGAGGAGAGGGTGGAGCCAGGGAAGACCGACGGTCATGAGAGTGTTAACTCTGACGAGACCGGCAGTCTCATGACCGTCGCGTCAAGTGGGGTGGAGGAGAGAGGTGATAGTGAGAGAAAACCCAGTGACGCCTCCCTCCCCAATGCCCAGCCAGGTGCCAAGAGGACAGCGTCGGAACTGTCTCCTCAAGCTCTTGGAGCTGAGGAGAAGAAAGGTAGAGCTCACTCTCCAGATAGTTCCCAAAACTCTGACCACTTTGCTGCTACTTTCAATTTAAACTGCCCTACCACGTCCTCGACACCGAAGGAAAAAATACACGACATGAGGATGACCGAGCGGCCTAGTGAGGAGCACATGTCTAAAAACCTGGCATCTAATAACATAGATTGCCAGGAAGGGCTATGTGGACATGACGAAAATGCCTCTGTGTTAGAACGTTTTTAACCTGCTAGGTTTTTAGTCTTTCAAAATGGCTTGTCTACTTTTTTTAACTATACTCATGGCTTTCACTGTTTCCACCCTAAATGTGAGAAGCGTGAGGTCGGGAGTTAGAGCCCAGACTGTTTTATCCTTCCTCAACGCTTTAAAGTCTGATGTGTTTTTATTGCAGGAATGCTCGTTGCCCTTTTTAAAGTCATACAGCGAGTGGGGGGAGAAATGGACAGTGGGGCCCTGGCCTCCTTATGGAGTGGCTCCAATGAGAACAGGGCGGACGGCGTGGCCATTTTAGTCAAAAACCCCCACATTCTGGTGAAGGGTAGCACAGTGGTGAGAGACGGGCGGGCGCTTTTAGCACATCTGACTTACTTGGGGAGGGATTTTAACCTACTCAATGTCTATGGTTTTAACGACAAGAACAGCAGATACAGCCTTTTAGAAGACCTGCAGCCCCACATGCTAGGTAGGGATCCATTAGTGGTAGGGGGGGATTTTAACTGTGTTTTAAGCAGGAAAGACAGGCGAGGGGCAGGGGAGGATTTTAGAGTTGATAAGACGTCGGTTTTACTGCAGGGAATTTGTAGGGATTTAAAGTTAACTGACTGTTTTAAAACACTGCATCCTAGAGAGGAGGGCTTCACCTGGCACAGTGGTGACGGCACCAGAGCCTCTCGCATTGATTATGTTTTTACACGGGACTGCCCGCCAACTGATGCTACATTATCCCCTGTTTTCTTTTCTGATCACGCTATGCTTTCCACCACCCTTTCACTTCCCTCAGGTGTGACGATAGGGAGGGGTCTGTGGAAACTGAACTGCTCCCTGTTAGAGGATAAGGAGTTAGGTAGTCAGTACAGGGAGCAGTACAGTCAATGGCAGACCCTTCAAGACTGCTACGATTCACGAGCACACTGGTGGGAGATGGTGAAGGGAAGGACCCAGACTTTCTTTAGAGAGGCAGGTAAGAGAAAGAAAGCTAGGGAAGACAGACGCATGTTGGGGCTGCAGAAAAGACTACAGAGGTATTTTAATTTCCAGCAGCATGGGCATGATTTTAATGAGATGATCAATGAAGTCAAACAAGATATGTTGTTTTTAGCTGAAATCAGGAGTAAAGGAATAATTCTAAGAAGCAGAGAAAGGGAAATTGAAGAAGGAGAGAAATGTACAAGATATTTCTTTAGAAAGATTGTTAACAGGGGGGAGGGGATGGTAAAGTTAAAAGGAGAGGATGGGGAGGTGGTGGAAGATGTAGATGAAATGAAGGAGGTGGTGGAAGTGTTTTACAAAGATTTATATGCTGAAAAGGATATCAATTTGAACACAATGACAGAGGTTTTAGGGTTTTTAGACAAAACGGTTTCCGACAGTGTGCTTTTATCCCAGGATTTTACGCTTTTAGAATTGGATAAATGTTTAAGAAGTTTTAAGAAAGGGAAGTCCCCAGGCAACGACGGACTTCCGTTAGACTTTTATCTGACGTTCTGGGACATTTTAGCACATGACTTGTTGACTGTTTTTAAAGACCTAGAAAGACTAGATCGACTACCCGACAGTTTTAGGTTAGGGATAGTGACATTATTACACAAAAAAGATGACAAGACTGACCTGAAAAACTGGAGACCGATCACGCTTTTAAATTTTGACTGCAAACTTTTCAGTAAGCTTTTAGCCTCACGGATGTCCATGGTTTTAGGGGAGGTGATTCACCCGGATCAAGCCTGTGCCTTACCGGGGAGGAGGATCACAGACAACCTCGTACTGATCCGAGACACCATCTGTTATGCGAGAGACAGAAACATGCGGCTAATAGCACTAAATTTAGACTTTGAAAAAGCTTTTGATCGGGTCTCGCACCAGTACCTCTTTAAGGTACTGCAAAAACTGGGGTTTCCAGGGAGGTTCATAGAGTGGGTGGGTTTGCTGTACAGAGACATCAGCAGTAAATTTGTTGTAAATGGGCACCTGACAAATGCAGTAGATTTGCACTGCGGTGTCCGTCAGGGATGTCAGTTATCCGCCCTCCTCTACATCGCCGCCATCGAACCGCTGGCACAGATCTTGAGAAAGGACCAATGGATCAAAGGGGTAAGCATTCCAGGGAGTGGGGGGGATACAGCCAAGTGTTTTTTATACATGGACGACGTGAATATTTTATGCACTGACCGTACATCTGTTGACAGGACGCTGGACTTGACCGATTTTTATGGACGGGCCTGTGGGGCTAAATTAAACAGAAACAAAACCCAAGCCCAATTTTATGGACCATGGACAGCGACTGACATGACAGGACTACCCCTGACTGTGACCCAGACTGACCTGAAGGTACTGGGGGTCAAATTTGACAGACAGGGAGGGGGCGACACTAATTGGCCAGACCTAGTAGGGAGAGTTAAGCAGAGACTGGGGTACTGGGGACTTAGAAGACTGACGATAGAAGGGAAGGTTTTAATCATCAAAGCTGTGATTTTACCCTTGCTGGTATCTGTCTCCTCAGTTTTTATGCCGCCTCGACGAGTGATTTTAGCCCTGGAGCGAGCCATTTTTTACTTCCTGTGGGGTTCAAAGTGGGAGAGACTGAGGCGTGATGTAATGAAGAAGCCAAAGGAGAAAGGGGGGAAGGGAGTCCCAGACCTGTTTTTATTTTTTGGCAGCCTCTACACCACACTGCACATCCAATATGCTACAGCCCCATCCAGAGAGAACAAGACAACCGCTATGGCCAGATACTGCATGGGGTCTTATCTCACACACCTCAGACTTTTACCAGTTGATCTCCGTTTCCCAGTGTCTTTTAACCTGCCACCTGCCTATGCAATAATCAAAAAGTTTGTACAGCATTTTAACCTCGAACAGGACGTGGATGTTTTAACTGACCACCGCTCTCTTCTCTCTCTTGTGCAGGAGCGGGAAACAGTGAGTCCAGTGCCCGGGCTCGCAGTCGGTGAGCCCCAGAAGGTGTGGCACAATGTAAACCATCCTGCCTTCCTCAACAGACTCCGGGACCTGTCGTGGATGGTGGCCCACGACATCCTCCCAGTCAGAGCTGTTATGCACTCCCGGGGCATGGCAGCACACTCAACGTGCCCCCGTCCTGGCTGTGGCGCCCCGGAGACGGTGAGGCACCTACTCTGGGAGTGCCGCAGTGCCGTAGACCAGTGGGCGACAGCCGGCTCCCTGATACTTTCCCGTACTCAACCGGTAGGGGGTGGTCTCACAGCACAGCTGGTGCTGTATGGGGTGGGCCAGGAGCTCCTAACGAAAGCAGAGTACAACGACCTCTGGCTCACCCTAGCCGCCATAAAGGACGCCATATGGACCACCCGCAACCTGCTGGTGAGCAAGCGCATGCACATCCCCCCCGTGGCTGTGATCCGTATGGCCGCGGCGACGGTGCGCACAGCCGAAGCCGCAGGCGGCAGGCCCTAGGACGCAGTCACAAAGAAGAATGGCCTCTGCGCTCATTCGGACGAGGGAGACCGAATCCCACAAAACAAAGGGGTCAGGCCCGCAGGCAGACTGACTGGCAAGACGAGCAGAGAGAGAGGATGCTCGCTGACCGGCCGAATACAGGTCCCGAGAGACCTGACCTGTTGGAGGGGACAGGGTGGTGATATTTTATTGTTAGGATCTCACCCCGCTCCTGCACACCAAAGAACTGAACGGAAAACAATGAGAAGAGAGTCTTTCAACATCATCCACCTTTTAACAGACACTTTTTTATGAACTGAAAATGACTGAACATTTTGCTTTTCAATGGCACTTTTAAACACTCCCTTTTAAACCTGTGTTTACATCATTATGCCTTTGTATCTGTTTTTTCAAATATGAGACAGATTTTAATGCTCTTATCCTTGATGTAACTAAGTTTATGCAGGTGCTCTTTTAAAGGAAACGTTTTTTTAGTGTGTAAATGATGCCATAATATGAGAAACAACAAAATGTATCAAAGAACAGCATGAAATGTATTGCAAAAAGTGAAATAAAATTTTATCGAAAAAAAAAAAAAAATCTGTTCTTATCAGTTTAATATCTGATATGTCCCCTATATGGGGACTAAATATTAAACAGATTTTTTGACTGAGGAGTTGAAAAAGGGGCTTGCTCCGTTCACTCCACGCATCGACCCGGCATTGCAGTGCCGTCGGGAACGGTGCACTCTCTTTCGCCTTGTTGAATGGAAAAATAACGGCCTATTTGTAATAAATAGAGATGTGGCTGACACATATTGTTTTAACCATGTTTCTGTGGTCAAAGAAATGTACTGTCATCTACTGTACATGAGCCGTACCGGCCACCTCTGCTGTCGCTTACGGCCATACCACCCTGAACACGCCCGATCTCGGAAGCTAAGCAGGGTAGGGCCTGGTCAGTACTTGGATGGGAGACTGCCTGGGAATACCAGGTGCCGTAAGCTTTTTCATGAAATACATTGGCCAAAGCCATCTGCTGTGTACATAAGCCGTGCCGGCCACCTCTGCTGTCGCTTACGGCCATACCACCCTGAACACGCCCGATCTCGTCCGATCTCGGAAGCTAAGCAGGATAGGCCCTGGTCAGTACTTGGATGGGAGACTGCCTGGGAATACCAGGTGCTGTAAGCGTTTTCATGTCGGCAGACTGAATGACAAAACACTAGATCATGTGCAGCACTAACTTGTTGCCCCCCCCCCCAAAGCGTATAGGCCGCACCCACATCATTAAACCGCACCCCCAATCCAACAGGCCACACAACATGCCCCCCGAGCTCTTAGGCCACGCCCACAGCTTTGAACCATACCCCTGAGGTGATAGGCCACACCCAGAGCTTTAAACCACACCCTCCCAAGCCGACAGACCACGCCCACATATTAAACAAGCCCCTCCAGCCGATAGGCCAAGACCACAGCCTTAAACCACACCCCCCAAGGCGACAAGCAACGGCCGTAGCTTTAAACCGCAGCCCTGAGCCGATAGGCCACACCCACGTTGTCCATCCACGCCCCCAATGTGGGCGGGGGTGTGGCCGAGGGGGAGGGGGACGGAAGGAGTACATGAATTCCGGAGTGCAAGTGAAAAATCTTCAAAGCGTTGAAAAGCATGAACAGCGTGAAAAACACACAATGTGGCATTTTGCCCGGCTCTCCACGCGGCCCCTGGGGGCCTTGGGCCCCCACCGGGGTGCCAGGCCCGAAGCCAGCTAAACCCACAACCCGGCTCTCCATCCGAACCCGGGTACCCACTCTTAAGCACCCCCCTGGAATCTTCACCAGTGGCTGCGGGGCGCACAGCGGCCGTGCCCCTGGGACTCCAAATCCATATTCAATACACACACTTTTGCTTCAACACTCAACAGCCTTGTGTGGCGCTGTGGACTGGTGCGCTTGGCTGTAAACCAAGATGTTGGTGGTTCGAATCCACCTCGAGGACAATGGTGGTTTTAACATGATCCGAAGCAGTGCTGTTTAAACATTCTTGCTCTATTTATACCCAGCTAATATCCCTTTATATAAAATCTGGATCTGTTCAAGGTGGAGGGTGGGCAATGGCGTAGTGGTCAATGTAACTGACTCTAATTCGATTCCCACTCGGGGAGCAAGTGACAATGGCCCCAGACAATAATTGATAAACCCCTACCAGAGGTAGGGCCAAACACAACATATAGTTTTGTATCCGTCATGAAGAGAGACCAGAGTTGTTCTACGCTCTGATAGGCCACACCCACATTTTCAAACCACACCCCCCATGTGTAGCCTGGCTAATAAGCCAGACCGAATCAGCCGTTGGCAAAAAGAAATTGCCTGCCGGCGGATTACGGTCTGGAGAGACTCAATTGTACGCCCATTTCCTACACCAGAGAACTGGTGTGGCCAATGGGTCCTTAGAGAGGTCACAGAGGTCATTGTCATGCTAATGCCCAAGTGGGCATATGGTGATGACTAAGTGGGTATCAGACCGTGTGGGTATGTCGTTAGCCTAGGAAGCGGACTTCACAGCAGTCAGTTTAAGGGTTATCACTTCTCTGCCTTTTGGCTAAGATCAAGTGAAACGCTGAACGCTGAAAAAACGATTTTTGGAACGATTGGCAACAGAAGAGGTTGGATTAAGTTGTGGGAGCTCTGGAAGACGTCTTCTTGTTTTTTTCAGTGGCTCCCATGGCGGGTTCGTCTATTCCCAAAGCTGGACTGCGGAATACGCTGAGATACAGAAGGCTGCTCCCATGATGCAGTGTGAGGTCTTCGGAAGGCACGTCATTTTGGCCCACCTGAAACTCAAGGTGGAACATGTGTTCTGTTTACAGAACAACGCCCTGGAAAGGAGTTTCGACGTCACCTTCAGCACAGCTGGGGTGGTTGAGGACGTGCTGGAGACCTGGAGGAGGAAAGCAGGTGAGAAGCCCTTTTCGGACTTTGAAGTACAAAACCTGGATAGGCCTAATTTCCGGGTCATTACCATACAAATGTACAACCCGTACGTAACAAGGGACAACATTTCAAATTTCCTAGCAAATTACGGTGAAGTGTTGGGTGGATGCAGGAGGATTGTGGACAGTGTTGGGTTTTGGACGGGGAAAATCCAACTGCAGGTGCTTCTGCGGGCGGACCCCGGGGGGCTGGATGGCTGGCCCACCCCCCAGCATTCTTCAGCATTGGGATTTGGGGCGGATAGAGGCTTCCTCTATTATATGAGACAGCCACCATTTTGCCGCAAGTGCAGAAAGAACGGGCACAAGGACGGCGCTTGTGAATTTGTCTGGTGCGGATACTGCAAGGCGCTCGGACATGAAACTAATTTGCAACGGATGTGGAAGTGAGGGCCATCTGGAGGGGGCGTGCCCGAGGAAGACGCCGTCCTACGCTAACGCGGCACGGGAGCCAAGGACATCGAGCGAGAGAGGACCAGAGCCAGGACCAGCACCTGCGCCAGAGCTTGTAGAGGTGGAGGTTGAGGAATGTGTGCAGCCTGCTTTGGCGGGGAGCGGAGAGGAGTGGTCGTTGACCCCGGAATCTCAACCTGCTACGGGGGGGGACAAGAGCTCTCCGGAGGAAAGCCGTGACCAGAGCAAGGAAGGCGGGAGCGACCTTCGGGAACAGCAACGGTGTGAAGAGGGTGAGGGTGGAGGGAGGGGGCGAGGAGGAGGGAGTTTCTCAGGGAGGGGGAGGAGGAGTGGAAGAAAGGGAAGAGGGAGGGGGAAGTGAGGAGCTGGGGATGATGTTCCCAGAGCCGATGTCCCCGATACGGGAAAGTGGGGACGATGCAGGGGAAGAGGAGGGGGGGGCGGAGAAACTCAATCACATTCCCTTCAACGTTGGAGGAAATACAGAAGGAAGCGGGAGCGGAGACAAGCTCTCAGGAGATTACGGGGGCTGGGGCTGAGGCAGTGTCTGTAGAGATGGGGGTCGGGGCTGAAGAAGAGGTGGAGGGGGACTTTGTGGCGAGTGGGACCATGACTTTTGAAGCGCGGAAACCGGCAGGCATGTTTGGCAGCCCTGATTCGCCAATTATGCAGGGGGGGGCGGGACACACGCCGTCCTATTGAAGGGATGCTAAAGCACAAATCTGAAAAGGGGCCCGACGGGACTCCATAAAGGATTTGTTGTGACTTTTGTATCAGATGTGATGACTATGTTACTTGTTTTTTTTTCCTCTTTAAGCAATGGATGGGTCTTTAAATGTGGGGACTTTTAATGTAAGGGGCTTGAGGGATGACATCAAGAGGAGGGCAGTGTTTGACTTCCTGGGTGCTCAGAGGCTTTCTATTTGCTTTTTGCAGGAGGTACATCTAAAAGATCGAGGGGACGTGGTCAAATTTAGCAGGGAATGGGGGTGGGGGGAGGCAGTATGGAGTGTGGGAGGGGTTCACTCTTCAGGGGTGGGAATATTGTTTGGTAGTAGGGAGGTGAGGGTGGAAGAGGTTTTAGTAGTGCGGCAGGGGAGGGTAGTAGGGGCAGATATAGAATATCGGGGGTGTAAAATGAGGGTGTTGGCAGTGTATGCTCCACAGAGAGTGGCCGAGAGGGGGGAAATGTTTGAGGAGATGTTGCCTTTTTGTGTCACGAATAGAGTTGTAATTGTGGGGGGGGATTTTAATTGTGAATTGGGGGGTGGGGGGGACACAAGTGTCAAAAAGTTGGAGACATTGATGAGGTTGTTCAAGTTGGTAGATGGGGGGAGGGAAGTAACGCCGCGACTGGACGGTCCCACATGGCGCAACTCACAGGGGGTGTCCAGGAGACTGGACTACATTCTGGTTTCGGAGTCCTTGGGCCTGTTGTCGGGAAGGGTCGTCCCGACCTTTTTCTCCGACCACGACGGAGTACTTTTCCGTGTCCGGGCTGGTGGCCCGGTCTTTGGTCCGGGATACTGGAGGTTGAACTCCAGTGTCCTGGAACAGGATGAGTTCGAAGCCACCTTTGTTGACTTCTTCCGGGGCCTGGAAGGGATCAGGTCGCTTTGTACGGGTGTGATGGAGTGGTGGGAAGTAGCCAAGGAGCGGATCAGAGATTTTGCAGTTAGGTACGGTAGAAGGAAGGCGCGGGAGGCGAGGAGGGAGGTGTCTCGTCTCCAACGGCTTCTCGAGCTCGAGTACGCTGTCGGTAACGAGAGCGGCGCTGTAGATCAGCGAGCTTGTGACTCCCTCAAAGCGAGGCTTAGGGATGTCTATGAACGTAGGGCTCGTGGGTACCTGATGCGCACGCGTCACGACTTCATGGAGAAGGACGAGACGTGCTCCGCAGCCTTTTTCAGCTCTGTACGGGCTGGAAAGGTAAAACATGTACACACGGGGATCTTAGATGAGCAGGGTAGAGTTGTGACTGGGGTGGATGAGATGGTGCGTGCCGTCACTCTCCATTACCAGTCCTTTTTCGTGGAGAGAGATGTAGATGTAGGGGGAGGTGATGTTGGATCTACTAACCCGGCGGGTACCGCTTGACATAGCGCAAGCTATGGAGGAACTGCTCACACTCGAAGAGCTAGAGAGTGCCCTCCGTAGAATGGGAAGGCGGAAGGTGCCTGGCATCGACGGGCTACCGGCTGAGTTTTACCTCAAGTTTTGGGGTATACTTGGTCCGGTGGTCCTGGAGGTGTTATCCGAAGTACTCCGCACAGGAGTTTTGGGAGGGTCTTTGGCCAAGGGGGTGATTTCCCTCCTTTTTAAGAAGGGAGACGCCTCCGACTTAAAGAATTGGAGACCATTGACCATGCTGTGTGTTGACTATAAACTGCTAGCAAAGGTCCTCGCGGACAGACTAGGCACAGCACTGACCTACGTCGTCCACGAGGATCAGACGTGCGGAGTGGCGGGGAGTTCCTTGAGGTGGAATCTCCTCCTCATCAGGGATGCCATCGCATGGGCGGAAGACAGGCACCTTCCACTAATGGTGGTTGGTCTCGACCAGGCAAAGGCGTTTGATTGGTGGTAACACTTTAGAATGACTATCCGTTATAACTAGTTAAAAGATCATTATTCATAAACTGTTATTTAATGAGTTATGAATGAGTTGTTAAGCATTTGATAATAGTTAGTTAAGGATTAATAACTATGTCTTATAAGTAGTTAATAGATCATTCATTAACTGTTATGAGTTATTAATGAGTGGTTAAGCATTTGATAATTGTTAGTTAAGGAGTTATATAACCATGCCGAATAGTTATCCCAAACTATTAGTGAACTTTTCAACACTATGCTAATCATTTATAATATTTAATGATTATGATCAAGCCATTACTAAATAACTTACTAATGGCTAGTTAAGCATTTGCTAATAGTTAATATAAGTTATCTGGATGTTATTATAAAGTTGCGACAATTCCTCATTTACTCATATTAATAAATGAGGAAAAGTTGCAACTTTAGAATAACGTCCCAATAGCATATGTTAACTATTAACAAATACTTAACTCATGTTGGTAAATGAGGAATATTTTCAACGTATACCTAACTTATACCTTTTACGGATCGGAAATGGTTGGTACAGAAATGACTTGTGTCACATTTTTGTATCTCAACCTTGTTCCACCCATTAGCTTTTCTGGATGCTATATCTCACAAAAGAAATACCACAGATGAAACGGGGAACATTTTCTCTTTATTCAATATATCAATAAAGGAGTGCAAAAGTCGTTAGGCTACATAATATGTAATTATGCCACAGGCATTTAATTAACATGGCATATACTGTACACTGGAATAAAAAAACAAAACAAAATGAGATCAACCAGATATGTACACAAGATGAGTTAAACATGTTTGCTTTAAAATAATATATATTCACATTTTCACATTTTCTAAAATAGATCTACAAGCTCGTAGCACAGCACTCTGCTGCTCTATGAGCTTGTAGATCTGCTATTCAGCTTAAGTGTTTTTTTGTATCAGTCCTGATACAAAAAACATTATTTTCACAAGAAATTGCATAACACAGCTACACCATGCAGGATCAAAACATTGGTATGTACATTGGTATGTGGCCTGTATACTGCAATGGCAGCCTTGGGTAGTGTGTGCAAGGGCAGGCTGCCTATACATACACATGCAGTAAAAATAAAGTGTTTTACACCAAAGTGCTTATTAGTGTGCAAAGGCACAGGAAAGTGTTTAACACTACTCCCAATAAACATTTAGCATTGTACAAGCTGTGCAGAGATACAATATGAAACATTAACATCAACTAAGTTAATTTATCTCACATGGACACTTCAGAATTATAGTTGAGTCACAGACTAAGGTTCTAAGATTAAGGTTCTAAGGTAATAAGATTCTCAGTCGCCGCGACTGATTTCAGTCTTTGGATCTCATAGAATTCAAGATGTCCATGACAACATATTGACATCAGTGTTGTAACATACAGAGGGACGGACGGACGGACGGACGAGATTTAAAAGTTTTGATAGTAATTTGCGACTTACAGTTGCAATAAGCCTCTTATTATTACATTTGTGTGGCATGTACACAGTCATCATTTGCATTTGACTCAGAAATCGTTCATGGCCGATAGGGAAAATAAGTGAGTTTTTTCTGTAACATATAAAAAGGACTTTTTAAGGGATAGTTCAGATTTTTGTGTGGTTGTACAAGTTACTTATCTATACTATAAGCTTTGCCCGTCCGCAGTAGTAGTTAGTAGGTAGTCAGTAGTTATACAGGTTATGCAGGGATGCCATCGCATGGGCGGAAGACAGGCACCTTCCACTAATGGTGGTTGGTCTCGACCAGGCAAAGGCGTTTGATTGGTGGTAACACTTTAGAATGACTATCCGTTATAACTAGTTAAAAGATCATTATTCATAAACTGTTATTTAATGAGTTATGAATGAGTTGTTAAGCATTTGATAATAGTTAGTTAAGGATTAATAACTATGTCTTATAAGTAGTTAATAGATCATTCATTAACTGTTATGAGTTATTAATGAGTGGTTAAGCATTTGATAATTGTTAGTTAAGGAGTTATATAACCATGCCGAATAGTTATCCCAAACTATTAGTGAACTTTTCAACACTATGCTAATCATTTATAATATTTAATGATTATGATCAAGCCATTACTAAATAACTTACTAATGGCTAGTTAAGCATTTGCTAATAGTTAATATAAGTTATCTGGATGTTATTATAAAGTTGCGACAATTCCTCATTTACTCATATTAATAAATGAGGAAAAGTTGCAACTTTAGAATAACGTCCCAATAGCATATGTTAACTATTAACAAATACTTAACTCATGTTGGTAAATGAGGAATATTTTCAACGTATACCTAACTTATACCTTTTACGGATCGGAAATGGTTGGTACAGAAATGACTTGTGTCACATTTTTGTATCTCAACCTTGTTCCACCCATTAGCTTTTCTGGATGCTATATCTCACAAAAGAAATACCACAGATGAAACGGGGAACATTTTCTCTTTATTCAATATATCAATAAAGGAGTGCAAAAGTCGTTAGGCTACATAATATGTAATTATGCCACAGGCATTTAATTAACATGGCATATACTGTACACTGGAATAAAAAAACAAAACAAAATGAGATCAACCAGATATGTACACAAGATGAGTTAAACATGTTTGCTTTAAAATAATATATATTCACATTTTCACATTTTCTAAAATAGATCTACAAGCTCGTAGCACAGCACTCTGCTGCTCTATGAGCTTGTAGATCTGCTATTCAGCTTAAGTGTTTTTTTGTATCAGTCCTGATACAAAAAACATTATTTTCACAAGAAATTGCATAACACAGCTACACCATGCAGGATCAAAACATTGGTATGTACATTGGTATGTGGCCTGTATACTGCAATGGCAGCCTTGGGTAGTGTGTGCAAGGGCAGGCTGCCTATACATACACATGCAGTAAAAATAAAGTGTTTTACACCAAAGTGCTTATTAGTGTGCAAAGGCACAGGAAAGTGTTTAACACTACTCCCAATAAACATTTAGCATTGTACAAGCTGTGCAGAGATACAATATGAAACATTAACATCAACTAAGTTAATTTATCTCACATGGACACTTCAGAATTATAGTTGAGTCACAGACTAAGGTTCTAAGATTAAGGTTCTAAGGTAATAAGATTCTCAGTCGCCGCGACTGATTTCAGTCTTTGGATCTCATAGAATTCAAGATGTCCATGACAACATATTGACATCAGTGTTGTAACATACAGAGGGACGGACGGACGGACGGACGAGATTTAAAAGTTTTGATAGTAATTTGCGACTTACAGTTGCAATAAGCCTCTTATTATTACATTTGTGTGGCATGTACACAGTCATCATTTGCATTTGACTCAGAAATCGTTCATGGCCGATAGGGAAAATAAGTGAGTTTTTTCTGTAACATATAAAAAGGACTTTTTAAGGGATAGTTCAGATTTTTGTGTGGTTGTACAAGTTACTTATCTATACTATAAGCTTTGCCCGTCCGCAGTAGTAGTTAGTAGGTAGTCAGTAGTTATACAGCAGCAGAGGTCAAAATTCATAAACACACAAACGTGTGTATATGCTATTTTTCAGCTCTGTGTACACATGGGGAACTTTTGTAAACATTGACTCTCTGATCCGAGAGTTAACGCCGTCCAACTCATGCTGGATCGAGCAATTAGTCCTCTGCAGTGTTTTCACGTCAAGCTATAGTACCCCCTAGTACCGGTTTGAACCCCAGGAGAAAAGGTAGTAAAAATGTACTAGGTACAAATGGAAAAGCAATACAATGGAGTAGAGTAAAGCTGGTACTGTGTAATGGAAAAAGCGCCTGTCACTTGGTTTATTTTTGTCGGACGGGCAAGTTTAGTAAG
Source organism: Protomyctophum bolini (assembly GCF_963924005.1). Taxonomy (NCBI): domain Eukaryota; kingdom Metazoa; phylum Chordata; class Actinopteri; order Myctophiformes; family Myctophidae; genus Protomyctophum; species Protomyctophum bolini. Next base: position 180,757 of record NW_027665716.1, on the reverse strand, counting down.
AGATGTTATAACGTTTCGGCTTCCACTGAAGATCAGCTGGGAAACAACACGTTGACAGCTGTCAGATGATGCTTCTGAGGAAGGCTTCAGTGGATGTAATGGCATCTCTTACTGAACTTGCTTGTCCAACAAAAAACAATAAATCAGACTCCATCCCTGTCCAGTTGCCTGCCTCTCCAAACTGGCGGTGCACCTTATACTGTAGTTAGTAAGTACATTGACTATGCATGAGCTTCATCTACATCCCCACTTCAAAAGATCAGAAATATTTTTTAAAGTTGTTAATGTTGCTGCTTCTTTAATTATGTAACTGCTGTAACAAACATATGTGTTTCTTTTGTAGGTGGCCGAAGACATAGTGGAGGACTCTGAAAGTACCTGCAATAACAGTGACTACAGTTACAAGCCAAGGGCGTCGGAGGAATCTTCTAGTGAAGCAGAGTCAGAACCAACTCTTGAAATTGTCGAAACTCTTGTCGAATTGCTTCAGAAGAAAAGAGTGATTCTATGACTGTCAGTGAGGTCGTCAAAGTACATACCACCAAAAGAAAAATTATTGCCTTTACTGCTGCGAACCACAAGCAAAAATTGCAAGACATCTTGAACGACGGCATAAAGAGGAAGTGGAAGTTGCAAGTGCAATAATGTTTCCAAAGAAGTCGAAGGTAAGAAGGGTTCAACTGGATCTGCTTAAAAAAAAGGAAATCAGGCAAACAACATTGCAACTCTCAAATAAGGCAAGGGGACACTGGTTCCTTGCAAACAACAGAGCGATGCGAAGAGTAATTTTCATGACTATACACATTGTTTTGCGTGCAGTGGTTATTTAAAACGCAAGTTCATGTGGAAGCATGCAAAACGCTGCACACTTGCCAAGAAGATTCGCAATACAATGTCTGTAAAGACAAGAATCCAGGTTCTCTGCGCTGGTGCTCAACCAGTTTCTAAAGATGTGAGCAGGAAGCTATGGACGCTTGTTCATAAAATGCAGCAGGATGACATTTCCCGTGCTGTCAAAGAAGACGCATATATTCAGAAGGTTGAAGAAATTTTTTTTAACAAGCAGCGTGAGACTGCCTCACAACCTGATAATGTTCGGGCGATTATGCGAGTACAACGGGAGGAAGGTGACCCCGGTAAAAGAGATTAAGGATTATATCCGTTCACTAAATTTTCATCACTTCATCCGTGCTGTCAGAGCAACATCTTTGTATGTAGAAGAGACAAACCGGTTTGGGAAACCCACACTAGCCCCAAAGCTAGGAATACACATCCAGAGAGTAGCTGATGTCTTAGAGGCTGAAGCCCTTTCGTCACAGAATGACGATTTGAATAAATTTGTCCAAGGATTCAGAAGCCTGTACAGTCTTAGGTGGAATGAGCTCATCTCTGCTGCTGCATACCGCACAGTTGAAGAGAATAAATGGAACAAACCCAAGATCCTTTCATTAGCAGAAGATGTAAAGAAAATTCACATACACATGAGTGACAAGCAGAAAATGTACTATGATGAGTTGTTGGATGTGGAAAACAAAACCAAGAGTGAAAGAAAAGGAATTTGGAGCAATCTTGCTAAAGTGACTCCGGCACAGATTATCACCTTCAATAGAAGAAGAGAAGGCGAGGTCTCTAACATGCTATTGCAAACGTATGTCTCCAGGGACATGTCCACAATTAATGAAGATATTGAGCTAGCACTGTCAGAGGTGGGAAAAAAGCTCTGCCATAATTTTGAACGTGTGGAAATTCGAGGGAAGCGTGGAAGGAAAGTGCCTGTCATCCTTACTCCAGCAATGGTGCAATCTCTGGATCTGCTAGTGAAGGAGAGGAGTTCATGTGGAGTGGTGGATGCTAAAGAGTGTGGGGCCGAAAAACAGAAAGCTCTGACCTCCACAAGCATGAGAAAACAAGTGGCTACTCTGTCTAGAGTCCTGAATCTACATGACACCGAACAAGATCTTTTGGCAGACTTCTTGGGACACGACATAAGGGTACACAGGAAGTTTTACCGCCTTTCTGAAGGGACTTTACAGTTGGCAAAAATCAGCAAGTTACTGATGGCATGTGAACAAGGTAGACTGGCAGAGTGCAAGGGGAAAAGTCTGGACCAGATCGATATCTCCCCTGATGGTAAATTATGAGTTGTAAGGGAAAAGTTGTGTGTTGCCTGTATAATTTAAACTTGCACTTATTAAATTGGATGCCAACTTAATTTTCTTTGCTGTCCTGCAGATACTGCAATTACAGAAGATTCCAACTCCGAGTCGGACTCTGATGAGGATCCAGCCGGAAAAGGTTTGTGTATATTTAAATTGGTATGCTTGATGACAGTATAACTAACCTTTTTTTCTCCTTTTTTTCTTCTTGTTTTAATGTTGATATTCCAGACGTGTAAAGCCTGTGATAATTTTTTGGTAGTGTGGCATAGGATTAACCTTCCTATATAAGCTATATAATTGTGTTTTCTCTGAATGTTTTTCCAGGAGGACAGTCAATGAAGAGACTGTGGCTGCATCCTAATTGCTAGGGTTGTTCCCTACTCCCTACCCCCCATACGGGGATCCAGACTCTAGTGGACTATATAGTGATGATTTCGGACAATACTCCCTGTATGGAGCACCGACGTCAATATCGGTAGAGGGCGCTGTAGGTCCGCGGGTTCATGTACTTTTTTTTGGTATGAAATCCCCATTAGGTTTTTTCAGATCGCCTCATAAAGAACTGTTTGAAAAATAAACAAATCATCCCAGCCGTTTCACTCATTTGGATATGAAGAATCAACTGACTACAAGAAACCAGTCAATTTTCGCTAGGAACAGACTGTATCAAATAAGTGACTGCAGGCTGTCACCTCCCCGCAAGGACAGTTTGTAAAGTTATTTTTAAATCCATGAATGAATAAAGAAACAATTGGTTAATGACAATATGTTTGCAGGCATTTAGGCCTATATGTCTATGATAAAAAGGTTATTTTAAAATAACATAGGCCTACGATTATTATCAATACATTAATATTTCTAGGGACATAATTCACCCTAAGAGAGTGGGCGGGGGTTTCGGGGTAAAAAAGGAAGTGGTGGTGTGTGTGTGTTGTGTTGTCAGTATGATTGAAGAAAGTGAAATAAACAGACGTGCCGTTCTGCACATTCGTCTTACTTGCTATTCCTACATTGGTGACCCCGACATTCGTCTGCTGGTCGTTTCCAGTGACTTGACGTAACCCGAACGTAAGTTACTACGTAACTATGGCTATGAACGCTCCGATCAAATTACCGGAGTTTTGGGAAGCTTCTCCAGCAACATGGTTCGCACAGACTGAAGCTCAGTTCGCGTTGAGGGGCATTACCGACGACGTGGCTAAGTACTATCATGTCGTATCGGCCCTCGGAAGTTCGACAGCACTGGAGAGTTTAATTGTTTCTCCTCCTCGGGCGGCTAAATACGATGCGCTCAAGAGTCACCTGCTGAAGACATTCCAGCTCTCTGATGCGGAGTGCACCGAGCATCTCTTCTCCTTGAACGGCCTGGGGGATAAAAAACCGCTACTGCGGCAGACATGCAGGCCACCGGACACGGCCCCCCAATGAAAGCTGCTAATGGTACGCCTATCCGCACCTACGGCACCAGGCATGTGTCTCTGGGTTTCGGTGGGCAGAAGTTCACCTGGGACTTTGTGCTGGCGGACGTGTCCTTTCCTCTCATCGGCGCGGATTTCCTGTGCGCTTATGGACTACTGGTGGACGTGAATAACCGCCGTTTAATCGATGCGGCCACCTACTGTTCGTACACGTGCACTCTCGGTGGGGCATGTGCTGTCGGACTGTCAAATGTGCTCTCCACCGCAGATGAGTACCTCCGGCTCCTCGTAGGGTTCCCGGGCCTCACACAGCCTACCTTCTCGTTTTTTCCAAGGTGGATCTTGTACGTGGATACCACCGGGTGCCTGTCCACACGCTGGACATCCCCAAGACGGCTGTGATTACTCCGTTCGGTCTGTTCGAGTTTCTGCGCATGCCGTGCGGACGCTGCACAGACGTTCCAGCGCCTCATGGACTTAGTGTTGCGGGACCTGCCTTTCCTTTTCGTCTTTCTTGATGACATTTTGATTGCTAGCACCTCCAGGACTGAGCACCTGTCGCACCTCCGGACTGTGTTCGAGCGGCTCAACGCACATGTGCCACACTCCTGTGCGACGTTTCGCTGGGCCAGCCTAGGCCTGTCGTGCCCGGTGGGTGGCGTCGGCGTGTTTTTGACGCTGTTCATGCGCTTTCCCACCCGGGCAGGAAACCATCACAAAAGCTGGTTGCAGCCAAATTCGTCTGGCATGGCCTCAAAAAGGATGTCCGGGACTGGGTGACCACCTGCATGGCCTACATAATGAAGTTTTAATGTATTTATCACAATTCAATGAAATTCATGGCAGGAATTAATGAATATTAATAAAACATATGTTCGGACACAATTAATATGTGTCTCACATGCATGTATTTAGCCTATGTTTGTGATAAAGAATCTCACAAATATATTCTACAGCAAGCAACTGAATAAAACAATTTCAAATAAATGCACAGATCATTTGTCTCGAGATCTGTAGCTTCGAGATGCGCCAGGGAAGGGAAAACGAAAGTTTAAAAAGTACATTTGTGTTGAGTTCTTTCGCTGGTTCAACTTCTGCCTTTTCTGAGTTGGAGCGCAATGAGCGCATGCATGCAGAAGCAGCGCACGTGCGCATGCATGTGCACTCAAGAGCGAGCTTGCGCAATGCAAGTAGTGACCATCGGATGCTCCCTACAATTCCCGGTGAATTGTGGGATACTTCAGTCCACTACGTTAGCGTCTAGTGAAGGCCAAGAAGCACTGAGATGAGTTTGAAGATCTGAAAGGACAACTGGACGAAGTATTCCAGAGGCTGTCCACAGCTCTGCACCTGGAAACCCAGGATAGGATTGAAGGTCATTTAACTTTTGTGTATTATTGTGTTTTTGCACGACGTCGTGCTTGGGGCCAAATATGCGTGCGCTCGTGCGTGTGAAATAATGACATCTACATCTCTTTCAACAGATTTGGTCTGCATTACAAAAGATGGAGAAGCAAAAGGTCCCTTAAAGGGCCCATCAAAGCAGGTAAAGTGTTCCAACCTACACACACCTACGCCTACAAGTTTACTGCCCGACCGTGCATTCCATATACAGGACAATGAATACAAACTATTCAAACAAAGCATGTACAGTATGCCCAGGCAGTGGCGTAATCGTCTGGGCACCCGACTGGTAATCCAGTCGCAGTGTGCCGCGGGTTCGACTCCCGAGCCCGACACGGCCTTTACTGCATGTCTTCCCCCATCTCTCTCCCATTTACTGTCAGCCTACTGTCTGTCCCTTCAAAAAAAACAATAAAACAAAAAAATATCTTTAAAAAAAGCATGTACAGTATGAAATGTCTAACAGTGGCCAAAAAAACAACAACATCTCAGATAGTGAGTTGTAATAGCACTAGTCAGTGATATGATTGATAAAATGAAATGTGTTCTCAACAGGATGCTGTTGACGGCTCAACTGGAATTACTGATGAAGATAAAAGTGAGCTTTTTAGAGTGCGGCACGCACACACACACACACACACACACACACACACACACACACACACACTCACTAACTGTATATGATTTTGTGTGGGACAGTACAATACACTGAGTACAGTACAGTACAGTACAGTGACCCCCTGGGGACCCCCACACGGTAACTCTGTCATTTCTAAACCATTTTGGATGCGTGGTGGCTTGCCGGATCCGGGCTGCCCCCCTGGGCGCGCTCCTGGGGGTATGGATGTGTTCCGGGGACCCCCACACTGTCACGTTTAACCAAACTGGCAGACCCAAACGCAGACACGACAAGGAGGGCAAAGTCCAAGGGTGTTTATTCAATACAAAATGATGAGCTTGTAGAAAGGCAACTGTCCAGGGTGAGCTTGTAGATTGGCTACTTTTCAGCAAGCTAGCAGGAGCTGGCCATCAGGTAGGCTGGCAGGCAAACAGGCAGGCAACTGAGGCAGAAGGAAAAAACCAAAGTCAAAAACCAAAAAACACTGGAACAAAGCAAAGTAGAGAAAAAACACTAGGGATAATTATCACTGGGAAACACTAAGAAATAACAGCTAGAAGCGTTACCGCACGGAGAACTGTGGGACGATCTGGCAGCGAGCGGCGAGGAAACCAGTGTTCTTATGGAGTGGTGGTGATGAGAAGATGGCAGGCAGGTGAGTGAGATTGGATGATCAGAGCCAGGTGTGCCAATCTGGAAAGCCAGGAACCAAGCCTACGCCCACACATGCTCACACAGACAGACAGACTAACACAAATAAACACACACAAGACACTGGCAGGGGCCGTGACACACACAGAGTTGCACCACTCACTTCACACGCGTGATTTTTTTGTAAAGCCTGTGATTATTTTTTGGTAGTGTGTCATAGGATTAACCTTCCTATATAGGCTATATAATTGTGTTTTCTCTGAATGTTTTTCCAGGAGGACAGTCAATGAAGAGACAGAGGGTGCAAGCCGTGAATCCACTCCAGGGGAGCGGGCAGAGGTTACATCATCGCCCTCCACACATCAAGAGTTCAAAAGGTGAGCTTTTGGAGACTCATATGTTTATAGATGTGTCAGCGTGATGTCAGAGGCCTGCCAGTCTGACATAAGGGCATGTATGATTCATAATGACATCAGACTTATGACATTGTATAAAAGGGACGTTCATAATCATTTAGCTGAGCCTTGGCGCCGGCGGTAATGCACCTAAAGTATGGTAGCCAACCGCCGTAAAACCACAATAAGAAGAAGAAGATTTAGCTGAGCGTCTCGAAACCCATCCCTACGTCCTTGCCGCGAGAGGTGGAAGCACGTCATGCTGACTGACAGGGCTCTGGTTAAACTGACCCAGACCACTGACTCAGACCAAGGAGGGAATATTGGTCTGGACAATGGATTGGGGGGGGGGGGTGTATGTGAGCACAAATATTTTGTTAGTCTGATCCCATTCAGGGTCAGAAGTTGGCGGTAATGCACCAAAATATGATTGCCAACCGCCGTAAAAACCACAAGTAGATTTAAGCTGAGGCTGTGCCAGGGAGATAGACTGACCAGAGCTATGCCCACCGGCTTATATGATGTCAGTTAAGATGTACTACATATTGCACCCACACCGGCTGTCTCAAACCCAAGTGCAGCTTACGGCAACTAAGGTTATTGGAAATATAATTGAGAATGTGGATGACACACCTGTTACGGACCACGGTCCTTCTGATTATTTGTTATTTGTTTAAGTAAAATTATTATTTATGGTGTCTATTAAATTAGGACAATAATTGTAAGTTTGTTGTTTGTTATTATGTTTTATGGCATGTGACAAGTTGTATTTATTTTGCTACAGTACTCAAGTGAATTGACAGACATGGCTCTGAGTGACAGGTCCCTGATTGGACCTGCCCCTTGTTCCTTATTGGTTCTCCCCGACAACACCAGTTTCCTGTTGGCTGGGCACTCTTCCTGTCTCTCAATTAAAGCTCAGTTGAACTTGGACTTCACCAGGGGACGACAGCATTTCAGCAGCAGAGACTCGGTCCCTCTAGTCGTCTCTTGTGCCTGCCTTATTGATTCTGTTTCATTATGCCGTAAGTTATGATTTGTTTGTTTAGCCCAGTTCCTACTAGTTCAAAGTAATCTATTAATTAATTAATCTAGTAATCAAAGCAAATCTAATTTGCCTATGAGTTTGTAAACTAAGTATTTGTTATTGCTTAATAAGAAGCCCGGTTCCTACTCCACCATGTAGGGGTGCCAGGTAACTTTCTTTTCCAACTTATTGTATTTTTGAGTGGTGCAACCACTCCTACAACCAGGAATGTCCGTATCATGAGCATGAGTGGTGTGCGCATGTGTGAAATTGGAACGAGAGAAGTATGTGACATGGCTGCCACCTGCTGGACGCAAATCCAACTGCTGACTGTCTAGGTTCGCTAAAGAAGGAAAGCCCGAGCCAAAATAATAATGAACTGTCTAGGTTCGCTAAAGAAGGAAAGGCTAAGCCAAAATAACAATGAAAAAATAGTTCTCAGCGACACGGATTGATATCCATAATAAAGCTAATCTGACGGAGCAGAGAGAGAGAGAGAGAGAGAGGAGGGGGGAGAGAGGGGAGTTGCACCACTCGGTTCACACAGGTGTGATTTTGATTAGTTAGGGTAGTTTTAGTTAGGGTAGGGATTTAGAATTGTCTTTTGTTTAACATTCTGTTTTTAGTTGGATTTGTTTTATTAGAATAGAACCTGCACCTTGAAGCCAAAATGTGAGAGTTGTGAACGATAAATGTAAAATTGTCTCTGCTATTGAACAAAAAGAACTACTACAAATAAATTGAAGTTATTTTCAACCCTGTCTCCTCGCAAAGTATGTCATGTCCCTTCACCCTAGACGAAGGTCCATAACACAGCCCCACACTAAATGCTGCAGTTCCACCTTCAGTAGTCAGTGCAACCAGCATTCTGCTTTTGTATATGTGGAGTAATTTCCATGCAGATACTGTAGCTCAGTTTCAATCATTGTAATTCAGTTGAAAGTTATGTCATCAAATACCCTGACACAAATGGACCAAATGGTGATTAGACCATTCAGACCAGAGTATATATTGCACTGACCTACATATCTGCGACTGCCATTATTTGACAACCTTGCATCCCTCTTTTTGGTATATCAATGATGACGTTATAGTTGACATGCCTTGTAGATCAGCTGTTATTAAAACAATTTTGAATAAGTTTAAATAAATGTAAGTGTATTTTATATTTACTTTGCTTGTTCATTGTGTAATTAAAGTTAGTAGTTATTTGGGGCCGTGAATGTTGGGAACGATGCAAGTCGTTCCATTTAAACTGCTATGTGGCACAGATATTATATGAAGCTCAGACAATCAGTTAACACTAGCAAGTCTGAAAAATTCTCACTACTACTCAGTCGGCTGAACGGTCAGAGGGACCGTGTTGTTGGTGCGATTTGATTGGCCACCCTCTCCCCCACTCGTCCCTGGAGACGTCCAGCTGGAGACGTTCAAGCCTGCATCCCATTTCCAACGAATTAAATCATATATGTTTGGCTGGTTAAAGGAGAACTCCATGCTAGAAGGCTTTCTTACCTTGATTTGCAGTTGTTTAATATCCAAAGAAGTGGTCCAGTTGTTATTTTGTGAAAAAACGCCTTATTGGCTATTTCCCCTACTCCACCTTCCCCACCATAAGCCCTGAATGGGGGATATGGGGTGTTGTGCAAATGCGCTTATTTCCATCGCGCGAAAATGCAACAGTGTAGTAATGTTTACATTTTGCATCATAGTGACGGTGTTCTTGTGTTGTAGCCGGTTTAGCCGTAAAGGCTGAGATCTTGTATATCTCGCGAGATATCTGCGAGACTTCCCCAGGAGCGCATCAGGAAGTGGTCCGCTGCTCTGTTTATCATGGTTTATTCCCAGCTCGACCAAGTAACGTTTCCTCACACTGCAGTTACTGTCGCCACAGTGCACACGTTATTAGCTAAGAGAGTACTTTTGATTTGTTTCTCATTCTATATTATTTCTGAACATGAAGGAATGCGCTTTTCCTGGCTGTTCTAACAAAAGAAGCTGTGCCACACGAAAGTGTAAAAGCTTTCATAGCGTACCTTTGGATCTCGATCAGCAGAAACTTTGGCTGACAGCTCTCAAATTGGATATCAATACTCCACTTGATAAGACCAGGAATTGGACAGTTTGCAGTGACCATTTCGAACCGGAGGATTTCTACCCAAAAGAACAACCACAGGATGCAACGCCAGAGAAGAGACCATCAAAGAGAAAATCAAAAACTAAAAGAAATCCAAGGAAAGAGCGCAACATTCTAAAGCCACACGCTGTCCCAAAGACTACTACATTACAGGTACATTTCGGGAGATTTAGAAGTTATTCTTTACCAAGCCTTCTTTTTTGCCCATATATATGTATTTATTTATTTATGTATCGACTTATAGAGGCTACTGTTTTATAGTTGTCAAGGTTTGTAGGTTGATTTCAACGTCATTTGACGTCTTTATTTTTACGATGAATAGTATTATGAAACAAACGACTGGTTGAGAATGGTGGTAAACCCACCCCCATTCTCACCTTTACCGTTTAGGACAGACAACACAAAGTATTCTACTCAACACTACTGCTCCAGTGGAGTTTTTACAACTGCTGTTCAAGTAGAAGTTTTAAACCTAAGAACGTTTTTTAATTATTTAATAGTATTACTATTGGTAGGTGAATATCTGTTTGAAAATATATGCAAATGATGCCCATAAGAGAATAGGCTAGGCTATGTTTGCAGCTCTAGTGGTAATTGTCAACCTGTTTACTTTCAAGGACCCCCAGTTTGACATGAATTAGGCTACGGACCCTAATGTAATGGCATTTCTATCTCTGAGAACCCAATTCATTTAGCTAATTCCATGTCACTAATTCACAATGTAACTCTCTGAGTGTACAAATGGAACAATATTTGCCTTTTGGTTAATTTGGGTCCATTTGGTTCCATTTGTACGCTGTAAGTGGTAGCCATGACAGAGTATAGTTCTATTTATAATAGAACTACACTATGTTCACACATCAAATAATGTTTACTCTAGTGTAATATATGTACTCTAAATTTGATTTATTTATTCTCAAGGAATTGCCTTCATGGTCTTCATCATGGTCTTCAAGTTCAAATATGCAGACCCCAAAAAAGGCTGCCGATGCACAGGTGAGGATCAAACAATTAATGATTAGGGTATTTTTCATATTGTTTTATCCCATGGATAAACTACATTCCCCTTGATTGTCATTAGTCTATTTTAGTTTACTGTATATACACCTATGTGTTCTACTGCCATAATAACACCTAAATAAATGATTGCATGTCCCTTGATCATTTTTGCCACTTTGTATTAAAAAAATAACAGCATGATTTATTATGTTCATCAATGCTAGGGAGGGGAAGCAGTAGAAACGGATGAGGACGTCCCAGACTTTAGAGGTGCCCAAAGCTCCACACCTACTAAGTCTATGCCAATCCAAGGAGGGGAGTCATCACAGACTGCCAGTCCAATATTGCCACCCGCACAAATGATTTCTGAACCTGAGTTTGGCGAGGCAGTAGAGGTGAGGACATGCATATTTGTTCATGGCAAACAACTATGGTCTTATAAAATAAACTGTCTAATTGTGCCTAAAACTTTTGAACATAAATCTGTTCTGAATGTTATTTGCGGTGGTCAGACCTTTGCTGCAGTTAACTTTATTCGTTTTTCAATAAATATATTTAGGTTAATCGTCTTTATTCTCTCTTATAGGGTGCTGAGGGAGGTAATGTCTCAGAGGCTGTTGTTGGCGGCTGTCGTTACAAGAGGCAGCACCATTTCTATCTGAGCACCCCTCCTCATCAACAGCAGGAACCTCGACCCAGGACATCATTGTCTGGGAAATATTTGGCTCGAACTCCTACATTTTTCCTTGAGGTAAGTAGTCTTACAATTTATATTATACTTACATAATCCTTTTTATGTAAAGTCACTTGATTCAAACCATAAAGATACGATTATTGACGTTGGTTCATGGCAATCTATAAAACCAAACGAGACCTCCAAATTTAACCTAAAAACTGTCTCAGTTTATTATTTATTTACTTCATTATGTTTATTACTAAGCTGAAATATATGTATTTGTATTTCGTTAGTCTGCAGCAGAGGCTGGCTTGGAGAACAAATGAGAATCCTGAATGAGTCTTACGGGAACATGGACATTGAAGATGATTCAGAGTCTGGACAGGAACCAGAAAAAAAAGATTCTGATTTGTCGTACTGTCCACCAAGCCAAACTAGTTTTGATTCAGAATCTGGGGATGCTGCAGAAGAACCTCCTTGCTGGGATCCAACGAGGCGGTGGATAGTCGACGAGTCACACCTTATGCAGCTGTTTGAGTTCTGTTCACAATGTGGGAATAAAACAATGATGAAAACGCCCCATATAGTCGGAGGCAGCCGACTGGTTGTGAAATGGGAATGCGAAGGTGGATGCTCTGGATCTTGGAGTTCTAGCCCTCAAATCCATAAACGTGTTGCAGACAATAACCTACTTTGCAGTGCAGCAATATTTTTCACCGGAGCAACCTTCACAGACATTTTTGAATGGGCACAACTGTTGAACCTACAAATTCCCCAAAAGACATTATTCTACAGCATTCAAAAGAAATATCTTATCCCAGTCATCCATGCTGCCTATAAAGACTACAATAAGGAAATCATAGAACGGCTGAAACAGAGATCTGCAGCAGGTGAAAGGATATATCTGTGTGGAGATGGCCGATCAGATAGTCCAGGTAAGCTAAAGTAAGTGTGTTATATACACACACACACACACACACACACACACACACACACAGACGTGTCCTCAGTGATTTATCCTAAGGAAAAACTAGGGACACTGGGTATGTGGGAGAATCGCATCAATCTAGTGCGTCTCACTAGGTCCACTCCTGCTCTCACCAGGCCCAGCACCTGTGCGGTGCACCAGGCACTTCATAATATGGTGCAATGCACAGGGACAGACCTGGGGAGAGCAGGAGCGGACCACCTAGTCCTTCCATGTACCAGAATAGTACCTTCCAGGCCCTGGTTTTTCCATAATGGTACTGATTGAGGGTAGCCACTGGGATGTACGTCGGGACTTGATCACCCCGGCTGGGTTACCTGAGTGAGGGGTATGATGTTGGGAGACCCGAAACACAGATGACTTTGGGATACATCATTGAGGATAAGTCCCAGGTGCAACTGATGTATCTTTTTTTTTTTTACACACACACACACACACACACACACACACACACACACACACACACAAACATATTTGTGATTGTATTTTTAATGCCAAGATATTCTAATGTTCTAGGTTACAGTGCAAAGTACACGACATATTCATTTCAGGATGATGTCACCAAAGAGGTTGTCCACTTTGAGTTGGTGCAGGTAAATTATGTAAAACCCTAACATTGAAATGTTTGTTTCTAATGTCATTTTTGTGGATACTTGTGTCTCAATTTTTTTTATTTAATATATGTGTTTTTTTGGTTTTGTAGGTTTCAGAGTCAACCAGCTCAGCAGCAATGGAGCTGATTGGATTCCAAAGGGGCCTCGAGAAACTGGACTACCTGGGTGTGAAAGTTGGACTCATTGCCACTGACCGATCACCTTCCATCAAGAAGTTGATGAAGAGCCAAAAGTACGACGGTGTGCTCCATGAATTTGACGCATGGCACGTTGGCAAAAGTATGAGTCCACACTAATTACTACATTATATTTAAAAAGTTGACAATGTCAAGACTTGGATGTCATTGATCTCAAATCTCATTTGTATAATCTTTTCTTTTGCAGATTTGAAGAAGATGTTATTGGCTGAAGGGATCAAGGCCTGTAACAGACCACTTCAGCCCTTGATTAAAGCCATCAATAACCATTTATATTGGTCATGTGAGATGAGTGCTGGTGATCCAGAGGTAAACATTGTAATTGCTGCTATTTCTCCACTAGTTTTGTAATAAGAAAATCCTTTTAGTGTTAGACAATTGTCATTGTAGAATGTGGCAGTATGTAGCCCTATTGCTTCTGACATTGACACAACTGTAACTATTATGTTGTGTGGTGACTTGTAGGTATTTCTTAGATCAAAGCTAAACAGTAATGTATTTGGAAATTGTACTGTAATTTATGTATTTTAAATTACAGTGGATTTTACCATTTATGTTTTACAGAAGTGCATGAATCAGTGGAAGTCGTTGGTTCACCATATCTGCGGTGTTCATCGATGGGAGGAGGACTGTAGAGCATACATGCCAGCACCACGAATACACTGCTGAAGAGCAACGTAAAACAAAATGGCTGACTACTGATTCCTCTGCCTTCCGTGTTGTCCAGAGCATTGTTTTAGACCCCAACATTCTCCGTGACATCAAACAAATGTCACATTTCAAACATACAGGTATGTGTATTACTGGAGGATTATGTATTTTTAATAATTCTCCACTATAGAAAACTTTTCCTTGAGAAATTCTGGACTATGACTAGCATGTATGAGTACTTCATACCGGTCTGTAAATTGTCTAGCTAGCTGTGTCAATAAGACTGGAATATTTACCTAAAAGTATCTATTATAATGTATTTACACATATTATTGAAAACTTTGCCTCCAATTCTCTGAAACTTAAATTTCCTTCTTCAATTTCAGGTTCATTGGAAGTGTTCCATTCCACCATGCTGAAGTACACCCCGAAACGAATACACTTTTTTTACGACTCTATGCTGGCGCGGACCATGCTCGTGGTCATCGACCACAACCTCAATGTTGGACGGGAGAAGGGCACTACAAAGACAGGTAACAATCTAACTATAAATGCACCTAGTCTGTTGTTGTGTTCTGTGTTCTGTGTGTGTGTGTGTGTGTGTGTGTGTGTGTGAGTGTGTGTCATAAAATGCATAGACAACTTTAGCCCCCCACCCTCTGTCACCTCACAATCAACCAGGAAGGCCCAAAGCCCCAGGTGGTCTATTTAGACAATAGCCTCTAGGTATTTTATCAGCTGCTATGAGCCAAGCCCTACCCTGCCTTTGGGCATTCACTTTGGTGAGACAAAATTATGGCCTGCAGAAGTTGGTTATGTACCATTATGACTAACCAAGTAGTTATGAATATGCTATATGATTCATATACACCACACATATGTAAAAATAAAAGATGCATTTAGGGTTGCTTGTTTTTATCGTTAGTTGTGTCATTTGTTTTTCCTTTAGTAAAAAGTCAGCATATGGCTTCTATAGTACTAACTGTTGAAATACAGGGTGGTAGGGGCAGTCAGTAGTGCTGTCGCCTCACAGCTAGATAAATAAATACAGGGTGGAATAGTGCCATTGTAAAGATGTATCCTCCTGTAACCAAATAATTCAATCGTTAATTTGATGTCAAGCTACAATTCGAGTGATATGCTATGAAATTAAAAAAGAGGACAAGTCTTTGTAATGACACATTGCTGAAAACGTTTGGATTATCTTTTTGATCTTAAATGTTTGTTTATTGTTCTGCTATTTTGCTTTGAAAATTTGTAGGAAAGGAGAAGCTGAAAATACAATTTTCGAAGGCCTCACACAGATATGTTGTGAAGTACCAGTTTGAGGACACACAACAACTGGCATTCCGTCTGGAACTTCTGGATCATGTGAAGGAGTTGAGTAAAGAGGAGCCGTTGGTACGGCAGGAAGAGAAAGGGAAAAAGAAATTCCCCATTGGTAATATAGCCAAAGAGCCTAGGCCAGACCTGACTGTACTAATGCCCCAGGTTTCACATTGATTCAGTCATCAGAAAAAATAGATGTGCTTTTTTTCCCCACACAAACTCAATCAGGAACCTGACAGTCAATATTTGTTTCCACAAATGTGTGTATATATTCAGCTATGCCTATCTGCTATACTGTTTAAAACAGTAGGAACAAAGTATATATATTTTTTGCCATCCCCTGGTATTTATGATGCTATTTCAGACAATAATGTTGAATCACATGTTCACTGCCTTCTCAAAATTGAAATCATTGTGTTGTGTTGGTAAAGTACACCCACTACAAATATTGATATTGGTATTATAGATATTGTAAATAAAGGATATTTTTTCTGAACTGAAAAGTAAATATCTGTATTCATTATGAAGTACTACTATGAACTTTAGGATACCTTAGAAAAAACTGTGCATTGGCTAAAATGAATGTTTCCTACTTATTTAGTAACGACAAGTGAATAATTAACACAGGACTTATTTATTTTCTTGATTGAATAACATACATGTAATATCAATAACACTGATGTCACACGAGTCACATAAAACAAAAACAGGCTTAGGCTTGGCTCAGGGAAGCGGACCTGGACGCCCCTGCCATGCATAGTCCACCATGGCACCATTGGAGGTGGGACAAAGAAATTAGGAAGACCATCCTTCTGTATGAAATAACACTGATGTCACACGAGTCACATAAACCAAAAACAAAGAGTTATGCATTTACAGATTATTGTACAGGCAAATTGTATAACGCTCTGAGATTGCCAGCTTCCTCCAAAAATCCTCTGTATAGTCCAGATTCCGACGGGTATTTTCTTCTGACTGCAGCAACGACACAGGATGGCATCTGTGACAGTGTGACCCCACCCTGTCACTGTTTGCTGCTAATGTACATGCCTTTCAGTAAGCGCGCACTGTTAGGACATGCAAAAACTACTAAGAAGCAGCAAACTGAACACACACACACACACACACTCCTGTCACTTTAAGGAGCTCTGAACTCTATTTGGGCCAACCCAACTCCCCTTCTAGGGAGGGGGAGGATTGCCTGTCACAGAAGGACATCAAAGGAGTAAAAGACTTTTGGAAAAACTAAAGACTTTCAAATAGAAGAGCTACAAGCTCAACGGAAATGTGAATGTGAATATATGAATGTATTTTGTGCCAAATCAAGCAGTTAACATGTTGTGGATCATGTTGACCCCTATTCAGTTGGTCCAGTCTAGTGGGAGGGGCCATGGGGAGTATAAAGCTCAGAGACTGAATATCCAAGTCAGTCTGTCTGCACACTCTGCTGGTGTTGGTCGGGGAACGAGCTGTCTCTGAGGAGGTGATGTTATTATGTTATTATTTAATACCATGGTTTACATAGATCTATTATTGTGTTGTTTATTATGATATATATATATATATATATATATAGATTATAATTATTTAATGTACATTTAAAAAAGGCCGGATTTATAAATACTTATGCTTATATCATATGATGATTTATTTGGAAATGATTGTTTTGATTGATTACAGATTATAGCTGTTATATATGATATGCAGTACTTTGTTTTGAATAATAATAATAAACTTTATTTATATAGCACATTTTCATACATAAAATGTAACTCAAAGTGCTTCACATTAAAATAAAATAATATAAAATAAAAATAACAAGCAGCGGAATGCCAGAAACAAAAGTAGGTCAATCATTACAATACACAGTATATACAATTAGCAAATAAAAATAGCAATACAAAACTAGAACATTAAACATGGTAAGGAAATTTGTAACAGAACACAAGATAAAACTAAACGAATGCCAAGTTGAAAAAATAAGTTTTCAGCTTGCTCTTAAAAACATCAAGGGAGGTCGCCCTTTTAAGGTGCAGTGGTAGGGTGTTCCACAACTTGGGGCCATAGACCCAGAAAGCGGCCTCACCGGTGTTCTTGTGTTGAGCTTTGGGTAATTTTAATAGAAGAGTGGATGAAGATCTGAGTGTTCTAGTGGGAACATAAACATTTATGGAATCCTTAATGTATGAGGGTGTTAGGTTATTAAGTGCTTTATATACAAATAAAAGTGCTTTAAAATCTATTCTACTGGTAACCAATGTAATGTTGACAGGACTGGACTAATGTGATCTCTTCTTCTGGTGTTTGTTAGTATTCTAGCTGCCGCATTCTGGATTATTTGTAATTTTTTTATAGATTTTTTGGGTAGTCCTGTAAAAAGGGTGTTACAATAGTCGGCTGGTAATAAAAGCATGTACAAGTACTTCTGCATCTCTTTGATTTAAAAATGGTCTTATTTTAGCCATGTTTCTTAGGTGAAAAAAGGCTGTTCTTGTGACTTTACTAAAATGAGAGTTAAAATTTAGGTCGGAGTCTAAAGTCACACCCAGGTCTGTGACCTCTGTTTTGACATGTCTAGCCAGGGATCCAAGCATTAGCTTGACCTTTTCTCTCTCAGACTGGGGACCAGTGAGAAGGATCTCAGTTTTTCCTTCATTAAGTTTTAGAAAGTTACTACACATCCAAAGATGGATGTCATTGAGACAGGAAGTGAGCTCACTCAGGGCATTGGGGTTGTCTGGTGAGACAGATATGTGTAGCTGGGTGTCATCTGCATAGCAGTGGTAATTTACATTATGGCGTCTAATGATGTGACCAAGTGGCAGCACATATAAGGAGAAGAGGATGGGTCCTAAGATACTTCCTTGAGGAATCCCATACTCTATCTCGACTGGTTCTGATACGGAGTCACCTAGAGAGACAGAGAATCGTCGTTCAGCTAGGTATGAGCGGAACCATTGTAGGACACTACCAGAAAGACCTACCCATTTTTCGAGTCTGTCAATTAAAATGCAGTGATCAATAGTGTCAAATGCAGCACTCAAATCTAGGAGGAGGAGGATAGACACTTTATTCTTATCACTTGCCATTCTGAAGTCACTGACTACTTTTAGTAGTGCTGTCTCTGTACTGTGCTGGGATCGGAAACCTGATTGAAATTTATCTAAAATGTTATTTTTGTTGAGATGAGTGAGAAGTTGATTAAAAACTGTCTTTTCAAGGAGTTTACTGAGGAAGGGGAGGTTGGATATGGGTCTGTAATTGTGTAGATCAGTGCTATCCAGATTGGGCTTCTTAAGCAGGGGTTTTACCAGGGCCATTTTAAAGGAATTGGGGAATATACCTGACTGGATGGAAGAGTTTATTATAATAGTTGTATCCTGGGAAAGACAGTGGGAGGTAGTTTTGAAAAGTTTGGTTGGGATGGGATCAAGGGCACAAGTGGATGGCTTCATTTTTCCTATCAAGGTGCTGACATAGTCAATACTGACCGGCTCGAACGAGGCCATCATGGAGGATGGCGCCTGACCAGGGAAATCCCAGTGAGTAACTAAGAGTTAGAGGTCAAATTAGAAATAGGATTAATAATTTCAGCCCTGATATTAACAATCTTATCCCTAAAAAAGAGAGCAAAATCATTACATTTCAGGGCAAGTGCTTGATCATTCAAAACTGTAGCAGGTCTAGAGTTTAAAAGAGTATTGATGGTGGAAAATAGGACTTTATGATTTCTTTGGTTATCATTAATTATGTTTGAGAAATGGGTTTGTCTCGCCTTTCTGAGAGCAGTGTTATAGTTATGTAAGTGAGAATTAAAATTTCTAGCTTACTAGCTTATTTTTCCTCCATTTTCGCTCAGCTTTGCGGCAGTTTCTTTTTAGCTGACAGAGGGCGGCATTATTCCATGGTGTTCTATGGCTTTTATACCTTTTCTTGATTTGTAAAGGAGCCACTGTATCTAGGGAGTATCTCAATTTGTCATTGAATTCATCTACAAGGTTATCAACTGAGGTCATGGTAGATGGAGTAGTAGTGCTCATTAAATCTGAGGATTTTGCTATTGCTGCCTCATCAAGATTTCTCTTTTTTAGTACAGTTTCCGAGCGATCTCTTGGTGTTAGAAAAGTAGTATTAAAAAATATACAGCAATGATCAGAAGCAGGAATTTCAGAAATGTCTGAGATATTAATATCCATACCCTTTGTGAAGACCAGATCTAACGTGTTTCCGTGCTTATGGGTACTGCCAGTTACATGTTGGACAAGGTCAAAGCTTGCCGTGAGGTCCATGAATTCCATTGCTCTAGAGTTAGCACAGTTATTAATATGAAAATTCAGATCACCAATTAAGATGAGTCTGTCATAGCTGGTGAGGAGAATGGACATAAAGTCAGAAAAATCAGATAAAAAATTAGCCTCATAGTTAGGTGGACGATAAATGGTAACAGTAAGTACCGACTGCTGCGCATTTATGAGTGTTGCCAGATATTCAAAAGTAGGGAAATCCCCAAAAGTGCATTTAGTGCAGGTGAACTCATTAGAGAAAACTGTAGCAATTCCACCTCCTTTTCTCTCCTGTCTAATGGAATATAGGAAATTGTAATTTGGTGGGGAAACCTCTAGCAGTGTGGCTGGAGCAGTGGATGACAGCCAACATTCAGTTAAAAACAAAAAGCTTAGGCCATGATTAGAGATCAAATCATTAACATAAGAAATCTTCTTGTCATTTAGCGATCTTATATTCAAAAGTGCGAAGTACAATACTTTAGATGTGGTAGGAATAGGGACAGTCACGACAGGTTGGGTCAGAATGGAGATCAAATTAGAGCCTATAGCAGAGCGAGTTGGATGTCCAGGATAATGTCTAACAGAAATTATGGCAGGAATGTGGTAGGTACTAGTGGAGGATGATATAGAGGATATATAAACAGTTGTAACGGGGTCGAAAAGAACAGGAATATGAGTTGGGATAGGGGAGCGGATGACAGGGGAGTGAGTTGTACTACTTTCACTGCGTCAAAGGGGATTTGCTTTAAAAGCGATGCAGTGAATGAAATTTGCAATTAGCTGCTTAGTGCCTTTCAGGTTCAGATGCAGACCATCTTTTTTTTAAAGGAACTGCTTCAACCAGAAGTGGTCGAAGTTGCTAATATAATTAAAGCCAGCAGCCAGACAGAAATTTTCCAACCACTGATGAAGATTAAAAACACGGCTGAAATGTTCGCTACTCTTAGAGAGGCTAGGGAAAGGACCAGATATAATGCAATGCTTTCCCAGGCTCTCAACTGTGAGACACAGGGTTTCCAGGTCTGTATGGAGTTTGGCTGAGTTTCTGGCCATAACATAATTTGTCCCAGTGTGGATGATGATAGTGTGAACAGAGGGGTGACAGTCCAAGAGTATAGGGATGAGTTCAATAAAGTTGCCAACCTTCCCACCGCTTAGACAGTAAGTAATGGCGCATGGCAGTCTGGCAAATCTAACAAGAGAATCGCCAAGTATCAGTAGTTCTGGCACGGGGCTGTTCCCATCGGTGTAGACTGACAGCTTGGGGGGGAGGGGGGAGAGAACATGTGCATTTGTTGACATTAGGCCCGGGGGTGGGGCAGTGGTGGTCATGTCAACATTGGTTTCAGCTGGGTCAACGATAGCACTAGAAACTGAAGCGCTAGTAGTTGCATTGGGGGGGTGGTGGTGGGCAAGGAGCGGGGGGACGGGGGTCATTTCGACGGTGTTTTCAGCTGATTTGGCTACACTGGGCGACGCTCGGCGCCGCCGTTTGCCCCCAGGACGAGCCTTTCTTGGGGGAGAGGCGAGGATTGAAGAGCAGATGGTGGAGTCGGAGGAGGAAGTATCGTGGCCGCGGTGCTTTCTCGGACGGGACTTCGGGTCCGTTCGTGGGCATCCAGTTGGCGTGTCCGCCAGGTCCTGCAGCGATGCATAGGAATTGGAGCATGGAAATCCATCGGCCATATTCCGATCAACAGAAACATATGGACTAAAAAGTGGCATTGACTGTCTCCGGTGTGTTCCCTTGACCACCGAGATCCAGGAGCGTGTCACTCCAGCTCCAGGAGACTGCTGCTGCTGCATAGCACCGCCATTTAGAGCGCCGCCGACCGGGGATTCCACAGGGGCAGCCTCGCCGAGCACCAGCGGGACAACGCCGGCACCCGGAGCGCCACCACCCGGGAGTTCCATAATGGCCAAACGGTCCTGGAGTTGTGCTTGCCGCTGTAGGAGTTCATTGAGGAGGTTAGTGAGGGAGTGGAGCTCCGTCTTCACCGAGTCAAATTCTGTCATTGTGGGAGCCATAGCAGGACTCGTAGTAGAACTTAACTTCGGCTAGATGTCAGCCACAGCAAACTCTGCTAAACAAGCACCATGGCTAAAGACGAGCCACCGCCAGCTAACAGAGAGCAGTTCGAAGATGTTTGTGATCAAAAAGTGCCGATTAATACAAACGCTATGTCTGCTAGACAGGCACCATGGCTAAAGGCGAGCCACCGCCAGCTAACAGAGCATAGTTCGAAACGTGTAATCAAAAGTACCGATTACCGATATCCCGTGTTGGTATGGAGGCTGTGGATCACTTGGCTGGTATCCAAAGTTTGGTGTTAAAAGAGTTAGTAGAAAGTTGTTAAAATAACGATAAAAAGTCACTCTGTGAGAGAGCTTCTCACTGACAGCCACAGACGCTCACGCATGCGCCTGAGCGTTACATCATCATCATCATAGCAGCACAGAATATACCTTTTTATTTCTATTTTGCAGACGTTTGGTCTCCTTTGTCTTTGTAACTTGTATGTCACTTGGGTTAAATAAATCTTGCAAAAACTCTGTCCATCTGCGTGCCTTGCCATCCTTTTGTTCATAGTACCCTAGCCTCAGAGAGGGGTGTGACATATGGTGGCAGTGGTGGGATGGCAGGCCGCAGAGGTTATTCAAACAAACCGGGCAGAGGTAGAGCTAGATGCGGTTTAAGATCCCAAGTGTACAAAGTGGCAATGACAGAGGAGACTGAAGATGGGGCCGTCGGAGGGGCGATGGCATTCGGAGACGCATTCGGAGAGAGGAGTGAGGACGTCGAGTGGTACACGGAGGCGTCTGAAGATGGTGTGAAGGAGCATGAGGACACTCTGGGTGCTAGGCCCAAGGTCAGAAGGGGGCATGTGAAGGCTAGGTCGCCTGAGGAGCCACTGGGACCAGGTGAACCGTCACTGGTTAGCATGTTCAAAGACTTTTTGATCAGCCAGCAACAAAGAGAAGATCTCCTTGTTCGTGAATTCCGGCAGTTGAAAACTGCCCTGACTGTGCAAAGTGCTACCACAGCGCCCGCACAACAAGCCCATGTCGGTGATGCTAGCCAAAATGCTAACCCTCCAAGTAACCTTGCTTCTAATAGCACCCATGTGCAGCCACCCACACCTACACCCAGAACGCAACCACCATGCCGGCCTCCAACCTCGGATCTCTCACCATCTCCGTCAGGAGGTTCCATGCAGCCTGTAGTCCACAGCGACCTGCCTATGCGACAAGGTCCGAAGATGCTTCCTTTCCAGCAAGGTGAAGACATTGAGAACTTTCTTGTCCGCTTTGAGCGTATCGCTCGCACTTGGGGCTGGCCGCAGTCTGAATGGGCCTGCAGACTTGTCCCTCTCTTGACAGGGAAATCCCTTGATGCCTACTCCTCGATGGAAGAGGATGATTCCAACATCTATGCCAACCTTAAAGAAGCCCTCCTTGCCAAGTTCGACATCTCTCCTGAGACTTACAGATGTCAGTTCCGGTCAACCCACATTCCCCTTGGTGAATCTCCCAAGGAGACTTACAGCCGACTCAAAGGACTCTACAGAAGATGGATCAAGCCAGAGCAGTGTTCCAAGGATGATATCGCAGAGGTTCTCATTCTTGAGCAGCTGCTTCGCATGCTTCCCAACGAGATGAAGACCTGGGTCAAGGAACACGAGCCAGAAGATGGTCTGACTGCCGCTAAACTTGCTGGCCAGTACCTCAACGCTCGTAAAGGTCTGAGGACGCAGAAGCAACAAAACAGAGTAGCATCCCAAGATGCAGATGACCTGCCCCGCAGAGGAGGAGATCACAAAACCGGTGGTCCAGGGGGTGGTCAAGGCACCTCGGGGGGGACTAAAGGGTTCTCCAGACCGGGTCCAGGGAAGGATCTGATATGCTACCACTGTCAACAGCCAGAGCACCGGGCCTCAGTCTGCCCCTTGAAAGGTCCCAAACTGTCTAGCTACTGCCATGTCCCACATCCATCTGTTCCAGCTTCAGTCATGGCACCTAGAATACAGCCTAGAATACAGTGAAACATTTATTTTAAGGGATAGCATTCTGTGCGCAGCGTGCGCTCCGTGCACATTTCTGCTCTGCAGCAGCCCCCGTGCGTCTCATCGCTCTCAGTCTATGGCACCAACGCATGATATGTATTTGCTGGACAGAAATGTAAAAACATGCAGCATAATAAAGTCAAACACTTAGTCATAGGAATAGCATTTATTTATTGGACATAAATGTTAAACAGCAGCAGAATAAAATCAAACACTTATCCAAAAGGCATTGAGCGTGGTGCGTGAGCGTTTGCCCACGGTTGTGGCCTTGTGCGCGAGGCTCATAGTTGGGCACGGCGGTCCGTGCGTGAGCGTTTGCCCACGGTGGCCTCGTGCGCAAGGCTCATAGTTGGGCACGGTCGAAACAATGGGATTTCGGGATTATGGGTTTAATATGGGCGGTCGAAACAATGGGATTTCGGGATTATGGGTTTAATAGGGTCGGGAAAACGGGATGTCGGACCTATGGGAGTTCTTAATTATTTGCTTTTTTCGGAATTATGGGAGGTCGGGATATTGGGAGGTCGGAATAATGGCATGGCACCGTGTCAGCTTTCTTTGAAAGATCTCTGGCGCCGGGCTTATACCCATTGGCATCCTCAGCCATCGGTACCGTCCAAATGGGGTCGAAAACGTTGTCAGTTGGCATGTCGGCTTCCAGCTTGACATGCCAGAAACCGCTCTTGACGTCACACACAGTGAAGACTCTGGCTTTGGATAGGTCAGGCAGTATGTCCTCGATGGTCTGAAGTGGGAAGTGACTGCGCTTCAGTGCCTTGTTTAAGGGCCTTGGATCGATACATAGGCTCAGTTTCTGGCTTGGTTTCTGTACAACGACCATCCCGCTGATCCAGTCTGTACTGCACTCAACTGGAGCGATAATTCCTCTACGCTGTAGGTCCTGCAGTTCCGCTTTCAGGGGTTTCATCATAGCGACTGGAACACACCTCTTTGGCAGCTGTACAGGTTTTACTGTGTCGTCCAACTCCATTTTATATTCACCCTCCAGGCAGCCATCCCCAGTGAATACATCTGCATACTCCGCTTGAATCTGTCCCAATGTCCACTGTCCGCTGGTGTGCTTCTCTGATGTCACAATGCTATCTATTGCCATTATTTTCTCATATTGCACCTTAATCAACTTCATAGCTTACTGAGAGATACTGAATATGGTTAAAACATTAAAAAATAAAGTCCACCGATAGTTCAAACATTGACATGACACTAGTCAAAAACATAATTGACGATATAATCAAACCGTTCACTCACATTTGTAACCTATCTTTCTCTACTGGCATCTTTCCCACAACAATGAAATTAGCTAAAGTCATTCCCATCTACAAAAGCGGTGACAAACACCAACTACAGACAAGCATTCAACACAATAGACCATAATATTTTATTAAACAAAATGGAGAGATATGGTATTAGAGGAGTCGCTCATGCATGGCTAAGAAGCTACCTGGACGACCGACAGCAATTTGTTCTCATAAATAATGTTGACTCAGATTCCAAAAAAATAACACATGGAGTTCCACAGGGATCTGTCTTGGGTCCTAAATTATTCATAATATACATTAATGATATTAGTAAATCACTGTCACATCTAAATTGTGTACTTTTTGCTGACGACACAAGTCTTCATAGCTCCGGGAAAGATCTCGAACAGCTCCTGCATGCAGTGGAAAGGGAACTACCATGGTGTTATATCGCTTATATATAAAAAAGGGTCATCATATAATTTAGATAATTGGAGACATGTTACGTTAATGAATGTTGATAATAAAATACTAAAATAATAGTTAATAGATTAAATACAGACTTAGAAAAACTTGTTGAAAAAGAACAGACATGTGCTATTAAGGGAAGGTTGATGTGGGATAACTTGGGTATTTTAAGAGATATAACAAGTGAGTATACAAATGAGGGTTTCTTTATTATAAACTTAGATAAAAAAAAGGCTTTTGATTTTATATTTGTGGGAGGTCTTAAAAGTATACGGTTTTCACCATGATTTTATTAACCTGATCAAATTGTTGTATGCACAGTCCAGGTTAATGTAAATGGAGTTTTAACAGAGACCTTTGAGATTAAGAGGGGTGTGAAACAAGGGTGCCCTTTGTCCGCTGCACTTTATATTTTGGCTATAAATCCATTATTACATAAAATCAAGAATGATAAAAGGTATAAAAACTAGTGGTGGAGAGAGAGTCGTTGTTTTGGCCTACGCTGACGATATCACCATCATAATTAAAAATAAGAATGAATTCGACATTATACATGAGCACTTAGCACTCTATGAAGAGATCTCAGGTTCCAGATTAAACCATGATAAAACTGAAGGTGTCTGGTTCGGGAGGAGTGAGGCAAAGCCTAATTTAAATATAAATGACACAGAAACTATGACAGTTCTGGGGGTAAAGTTTAGCAATAATGGCAGTTATGAAAATAACTGGGATAATAAAGATAAAGAAATAAAGGAGGACTTAGAAAAATGGGGGGAAAAAAATCATGCTGTTATAGAACAAATATTATAATTATTAAGACATACGTTTTGGCAAAACTATTATTTTTGGCGACTATATTTGCAAAACTATTATTTTTGGCGACTATATTTCCTCCCAAGGACCAGACACTGAAATACATAAATAAAACACTAGTCAATTTCATATGGGGAACCACTAGGGAAGTCACAAAGAGAAACTTATTATATAGGAGTAGAAATAATGGAGGCCTTGGGGCTGTGGACTTGGGACTTAAATTAAAAATTTCGTTTTGTAAAAATGTAGCAGCTGGTTTTAAAAGGAGGGCTATGTGGATAGGGGAGGCACTGAGCTGGACCAAAAAGAATGGCCGGGCAAGATTATTTTAAAGTGATGTATGGTGACTTGGTGTCTAATTCTGCACATTTAAATATTGACTGGACTGATATGAATAGTAAATGTATATATGATAAGATATGTGATGACTTATATGGTGGCATTTTCCCCTACAAGTACCTTGACAATAATCAGAAGCGGGTATGTATTAAAAATAATAGTAGTAAAAATATCTCTGAAAAGAAGAGGGACGTCATGTGGCTGGTCTCTGTGAGGAGACTAGCTGTACGAGCAGTTGTAAAATGGAGCTGCTTCGTTAGAACCGTTAAATGCCCAATTTTAAATTGTGGTGCAGATGAGACAATTGAACACCTGCTAGTGGACTGCCAAAGGTCTAGCTTTGTATGGGGGAAAATGCCACAAATTGGTTTTAAAATTAAGATCATCTATAATGCTGCCATGTATGGGGTGTTCGAGGAAAGAATGTCTGCCCTAGAACAGGATTTTTACTGGACTGTTATTTGCACCGTGGTAAACAAGCTGTGGATAACCAGGTGTGCCATGGTAATTCACCAGGAGGCCATCTCGGGAGAGGTGGTCTTCAAACAAATCCAAACTGAACTAAAAAGACAAAGAACTCTTGACGCACGAAAAAAGAAACTGACACCATGGCACCTATTAACATTGTAAAAAAAGAAGTACACATGTATGGCACCAAAGCATGGTACTGTTATGCTCGCGCTCTCTGGCGCCTAAGTGGTTGTGCGCTATCTGGATTTGATGTATATATTATGTATTATGTATTTGATGTGATGTTTTTATGACAAGCTTTGAAATGCCTTGATATATGTATATATGTAACTTTGCATACATTGTAAACCTGAATAATTTTCAATAAAGTATATATAAAAAGCGAAAGGGAACTAGAGACACTCAAGATCTGGTTTGATGTCAACAAATTATCACTGAACATATCCAAAACAAAATATATCATCTTCTCAAACAGGAAAATCAATTAATCGGTCAACTTAAAAATGAATGAGGTTGTAATTGAACGTGTATATGAATACAAATTATTGGGTATCACAATAGATAATAGACTCTGCTGGAAATCACACATAGATAAGACTAAAACAAAAATATCTAAATCTATTGCAATACTAAATAAAAATGAAACACTTAGTAAACAAAAATTCACTTCACATTCTGTACTGCTCCCTCATACTCCCATACTTAACATACTGTGTGGAAGTATGGGGGAACACCTATAAAACCATTATGAACCCAATTTACATGCTACAGAAAAAAACTATAAGAATTGTTAACCAAAGCGACTACCTTACACCAACCAACCCACTTTTCATGAACTCAAAAACTCAAATTAAATGATCTAGTGGACCTAAACACTGCAGTAATCATGTTGAAGAATATTTAGGATCTCATAATTATACTGTGTTGCAAGGCCTATGTCAATTGTGTAAATTTACATACAGTAGACCTGCAGCTGCTACAGAGGGGTGTCGGTCTCCTCAGGAGTAGCTAGGAGTCTAATTCCGTTGTATGTTAATTAGGGGTCTGTGTTGACCTGAGTTGCTCAAAGGACTTTGCTACTAATTATATGCACCATGTCGACCCGCTTGACCAAATGTGGAATGTTTAAAAGTGGGCTACGATGCTATCATTTTAGTCAGTCAGTCGAGGCGCGAGCCTTGTGGGAGACGTGAGCCATGCACTCTGCATGGCTGGCGTGAGACTGTTGCTGTTGCTGTATGCTGTACTCCGTTTGAATAAACACCTATGGAACTTCTCTTCGTCTGCTGCGTGCACATTTCTCCTCTGTATGGTATATTATATACATCAGATGGTGCCAGAAACCGGTCGTGTTGGTGTGTTTATCACGTCAGATGAAACAGTACCAGCGGCTTTTTTTTCGTCTAATTCGGTGGAGGGGAGTTTTTGTGAGCGGCGACGAAGGTGCTCCAGCGGACCCGACCCGACCGTGATTTTGTCCATTTCGCAGCGGGGATGATGACGACGACCGCCGCGAGGAGTGTTGTGCAACGAGGACCAGTGCGAGCCACCGGACGGGTGTCACGGGTGAGCTGCGGGGAGGTCGATGGAGCGGCGACAGCCACATGGAGGCCTTGGTCATTCATCACGTCGGCGCGGGGACAGCGATTGCGGGCGGGGATCGGTGAGACGCGGCGCGGAGCAGCAGTGGCCGACTGACCTGCAAGCTGAGGGCCTTCACAGACAGGGGTCTGTGATGACGGTGTTACTTTTCTTTTCGTCCCATCTCTGTTATGAACGGAGTTGGGAGGGGGGAGAGGAATGAGGATGACGAGGACAGCGGGACAACAGCAGTGAACAGACTCTTGAACTTTTATCCGTGCAGCTAAGCGAACAGTTCGAGGTAAACTAGAATGAGCAGCATACAGAGAAGAAGTTTCCTTTGTTCGTACAGGGAAAAGATGGACTTTCTTCTCTCTGTTTAACAAATTGTGCGTCTCGTTTGTTTTCAGCATGAATTATAATAGGCCTCATGTTGGTATGTGTTTGTCGTATAATTAGATAAGTTGAGTCATTTAGCCTAATTATGAATCAATGAGGAATTTTCCTATGGATATGAAGAGATATGTGATATTATTGTTATACTCTGGCGTGGAATGTGTATCTACTTGGATCACCAGTGTGTGATGTTGGTCAGACGTAAATCCGAGAGTGGTTTAGCTGGCATTGTGTATTTAACATTGAATAGCAGAGTTTAGTTTGTAAACCACGTAGGTTATTACGTATCAAAAAGTGCTCTTGTAAAAGGGAGCTGAAAGCGGCATATGTATTGTTTAATGTCTGTTACCTGTACTAATCATTTTTTCCATTATTCATATATGTATGGATGTCTGAAAACCATGTTGGGGGAATTCTGTACTGTAATGCTGTTATTTTTTGGTTTCTTGAATGTATTGTCTAAGCTAAGGGTCAAGGGGGGTGTAAGATAATTATGGTTCCATATTTTTAGATGATCATCTTGTGATGATCAAGGGGGGAATATGAAGAATATTTAGGATCTCATAATTATACTGTGTTGCAAGGCCTATGTCAATTGTGTAAATTTACATACAGTAGACCTGCAGCTGCTACAGAGGGGTGTCGGTCTCCTCAGGAGTAGCTAGGAGTCTAATTCCGTTGTATGTTAATTAGGGGTCTGTGTTGACCTGAGTTGCTCAAAGGACTTTGCTACTAATTATGGGAACAGAGCGGCATTCCGACGCATCGCCGTTCCGACTCCCCCCCATTTCGACACACCCCCATTCCGACGCACCCCCATTCCGACGCACCCCCATTCCGACCCAACACACAACCCCGCCTCCCCCAGCCCCCACCAAGCACCCCACCCTCCGAAACGGCGTCCGAAACGTAGGCTACACAATCACCCCCCCCCCCCCCCCCCTCCGGAATTTAAACACCGCCAACGCACAGGGAAAGGCGCACGTGTGTGTGCGCTCGCGCGCGCGCGTGCCAATTCTCACCTTTGTCGAAGCATAGGCCTATTAATCCGACCATTTATTACATTAAATAAAGATCTGTCTCGGCTGTTCATCTGTCCATGAAAGCAAACGGCACGGTCAGGATGACATGTGACATGACAGCGCACGAGAGAGAAAATAATAATAATTGACTGCATACGTAGGCTATAATGAGTCCAGGCATCCCTGCAGGACACCCGCACCCTCCGGGCGTTCACTCCATTTGCTCGTGCGTACATGTGTGCGTGTCGTGTGTGTGTCAAAGTCAAAAGTTTTTTTTTTTTAATACAGGTCATATTTCTATCCTTTTATTAAATACAAATAAACTTATACATGATGTACATCTGTCTCGCCTGTTATTACTTATTCTTGCTTTGTCTGCCATCTGGAATAGAGAGATTCCTTTTTTTTCCGGAACCGGTGAGGAATGTAATTATGAAAAGGGAGGCTGCCTTGCGCACAGCGAGAGAGCGAGAAGCTGAATAATTCCGGGAAAGTGCCTTCTTCTATGATTGATACTTTGATAGGACAGCCCACTTAATTTCATATATTCCCACTGTAGGCTGCATGTCAATTTTTGAACAGTGTAGGCTCTATCGTTTAATGTTGTCTCATACACATATAAAAAATCTGAACTGGCTGTAATTCTTTGCTTCTTAGCAAAACTGAACTTGTATGCATAATTACATGCTGGACATATCTGTTGCGTGTGTGACTGTGTGTGTGTCTTCAATTATGTGCCCACGTCACCACGTCATTGCAACATAGGTAGGCCTATAGTAAATTTGACTTGCGCACCAGAAGGGAAACAAAGAAAAAGATGACCAAAGACGGTGAAAAGTGGAAGCGCTCTGTGAAGTCCTATATGTGCCACACTAGTGTAGGCCTTTGTTATATTATGCAGCATAAGCCTAAAGGTGTATCAGCGATGTGTACTGCACTGTACAGTCCATATATTTGATCTTTATTAACCTATACTGAATGTCAGTCTCCAGGTTTTCTTCAGATTGTGTACACTGATTTACTAATTATTATGACACATGTAGGCCTATACTGCACATTATGAAATCCACTTATGTTGAGATTCCTCTCTGAGCAGCTTTAAGCTGCATGGCTGTTGGTTTGTTCGTTCCTACTAAGTAACGAATTTTGCTTATTCATACAGTACCCTCTACAAGCCAGCACATTTCAATGTTTTAAGTTAACATGCTGGAAAAAATAACAGATTTACAAGCTATCGACACATATAGGCCATATGTACAGATTCGAATGTTAGCTTTTTTTTAGTATGCGCCGCCGCGCAAAGTTATGCCGTATAATGCATTGCAGAATGCAGCTACATTCACGTCTTGTGGTCTGCACCATGGGTGGATATATAAGCGTTGTTCAAAAACGTTTGTATGGTTGTCGACAAGTCCTGCAAAGGAGCGATGCACTTCACTATTCTACCACAGTGGGCTATGCAATAAGTCTCTCTCTCGTCATGGGCTTTAAAGCGAGCTGGGCAGTGCGTGTCTGTGATCTGTTAGAGTGAGAGAGAGTTCAAATCGTGTCCTCCTTTTTTCCATTAGAATCAGTCCTAAAAGAGAGACCGGGTTCGCACTCCGGGTTCGCACTCCTTTTGGGTGTGGAAGATAGGCTTAAGGCTGCGCATTAGATAGGCCTACTACTCACAAGTAAGATAACATGAAAATATTGGATTAGTAGCCTATTCACAAGGAAGATTGAAAATAACAACAATAACAAGAATCATAGCCTAGGCCTATATAACAACAACAACTAATAATACAAATAATAATAATATGATGACAACAATGATGATGATGATGATGACAATGTTTATAATAAAATATATGTGACAAGCATTATATTATTGCGTTTTAATATTCCCACTGCAGGGCAACACGTAGGCCTACGTGACTGCTTTGAGGTTACGCAGCATGCAGGCTATATAATATCTTATCGATCATTGAAGAAGACTCGCTGTCCGGCAATCATACTCTGTCATCAGTATAATAATAATAATAATAATAATAATAATAATAATAGAGATAGAGTCTGTCCGTCAGACAGACATCTCGACCGTACGGAAAAAAGGCCGCCTCCCCACGCACATGCACGGAGTGGGGTGGTGGGGGGGCTGGATTGATGTACGTATCGGAGGCGGGGGGGGGGGGGTCGGAGTGGCGGGGTCTTTCCCAAAGTGGAGAAACCCCGCCATTCCGATCAATAGGGTTCGGAATAGCGATGTGTTTAATCGTCGGAGTGGCGGGGTCTTAACCAAAGGGGAGAAACCCCGCCATTCCGATCAATAGAAGTCAATGATCGGAATGGCGATGCGTCGGAATGCCGGTGTGTAACCACTAATTATATGCACCATGTCGACCCGCTTGACCAAATGTGGAATGTTTAAAAGTGGGCTACGATGCTATCATTTTAGTCAGTCAGTCGAGGCGCGAGCCTTGTGGGAGACGTGAGCCATGCACTCTGCATGGCTGGCGTGAGACTGTTGCTGTTGCTGTATGCTGTACTCCGTTTGAATAAACACCTATGGAACTTCTCTTCGTCTGCTGCGTGCACATTTCTCCTCTGTATGGTATATTATATACATCAATGTACAAAGCACACAAAACATTACTCCCTCCCTGCATGCAGGAGCTGTTCGAACCTAGAGAGTCCCAATATCCACTCAGGGGGGTGGCCCAATTTAAAAAAAATATGCATCAGGACTAACACTAAAGGTAGATGCCTATCTGTAACCGGGGTCAACCTGTGGAACAACTTAGATAGTGAATTAAAATTGTGCTCAACGATCACTAAATTCAAAAAGTTGTTAAAAAATACGGTACTAAATAAATACAAATTATTAGTATGAAACCTATGTATATACCTATGTATTTATATGTGGGTACAAATAAATATATATATAAAGCAATGCTTTGCGGCCTAGTAGCTGCAGAGTATTGCTGTAGGCCCCAATCATGTGTGTCCCTGTGTAGGCCTGCCTCATATCCTGTGGTCTAATAGCCACATGGTATGAGGCAGTGAATACATATCTCCCCAGTTCCCCTGTGTCTTACCCTTATGATTTTATGTTAGGTGTCCTTGTCTTGTCTTGTTCAAACAAGGGTAGGCGCAATAAGCCTCGGCTTCAGCCTTCACCTTTTCGGTACCACTAGTACCACTAGTGGAAATTAATGTATGTACTGTACGTCTGTATGTACTCCTTTTATTAACCGAAATAAAATCTATCTACCGTATAGCTTTACTGGCTTTTTTTTTCAAGCAGTGGCACACTGCAGTCATTGTCCACCACTTCAAACTGCAACTGGTACAGTTTCTGATTTCTCGGGTTCCTCAGTTTTATTTACTAGTCCTTACCCGTTCTGAATATATGAACAGAAAATATATATATAGTAAATATATATATTATATTTTTGAACAGATGTCTTAATTGAGTAAGTGAACGGTCGTGCTTTGTGTAAATGGCCGTCGTGAGGTTGAAAGAGTAGCCTACTGTTCTTTTTAGATTCCACGGCACCAGCGCCATGGGGGAGGGAGGGCGCACACAGCCACACACACACACACACACACACACACACACACACACACACACACACACACACACACACTGGGCCCAGCGTGTAGGCGCACTGTAGTAAATAACTGTATTAAATATAGGCGAATAATAATGTGCATGGGATGGATTAGTGCGTGAGTGTGAATTGCGCACACTCGCAATTGCAGCTGGAGGGCAACGCGACACACACACACACACACACACACACAGCGATGTATGGATAAATCACAGAGTTCGGAAATGCGCACGCAAGCACATAAAGAAGCAATGATGCACTTGCGTGCAAACGACTGGCTCGCAAATGTTTGGCGTCACGCGTGCGTTCAGAAAGTGCGGTGCGTTTTCTTTTTGGCATGATGCGTTTGTGTGCTAATAGTGTGGCTCGGTCGGAGATAGACCACGGATAAATAAACGGATAAACGGCTGTGCTGTCTATTAGGAGACACACACGCGGCGCCAAATTGTATAGGGCACTTTTTGTTGTGTTGCGGCGGTAGCTAGAGGAAGCATGCCAGTGGGGTAACGGTGAGAACGGTGGCCTGTGATGCAGGTGTCGCTAAGGGACGGAGGTGTGTGAGGGTCAGTGTTGTGACTAACGCCCTTACATGCGTTACGTTACATAACGTAACTACTATTTGCAGTAACTTGTAACCTAACGCTTTACATTTCCCCATTCCATAACGGCCTTATAGTTATTGTGCGAGCGTTATCCGCGTTATGGCGTTATTATGTCAACTTATGTGAACAGTGAAAAAAAAGTCTCGCAGCTCCGTGAGTCTATCATACAGGCGTCTCTGTGCTGTGCTGACTGCAGTGCAGAGAGCGCTCTGTGTTGACAGTTTCGTTTGTGCAGTCATACTAGCCTGTCAGCCCACATGGCTTGATACACCCTAACTTGATAAAAACAGAGGTCATTGATTGGCTAATGTAGGGCCAGATTTCAGGGTAAGCCAATCAGAGACAGTCTACAGGATGGGCGGGCTTACTGGCTGTTGTAAACAGTACAACACATTTAGTCACAGACACCCAAACCCTTGTAACACATTATACATAGATACTACACAGACAGAAATCGCCGGTAGAACGAAAAACATAATACAGTACCACACGCAAAAATGGCAAATGAGGATCATGATGACAGCGAGATCGGTTGCTTTGGGAGTTGGAAATTTAAACACTATTTTGAGTACTTGCGAGTGCGACCCAAGGACGACAAAAACATTGAGGTGAAATGTAAATTGTGTGGCGGACATAAAACATTGTCCTCAGCCAAAAAAAGCAACGCAAACCTCCTAAAGAAGAGAGAATACATTATACCACCACTAGTGCTCTCTGCTGGAGTGTCTTTTTGTTTTGGAGTATTGTTTAATGCTTAAGCCATTTGTGGGGTTTTTTGTTAAATACCTCTTGTGCATTATTTGCAAATCAGCAGCCTTACTGAAAATGTGAAAAGCATCTCAATGTGCTTATTTATTTTATTTATAACTACGGTGTAAGAAGAGTGTACTCATTTTATTTGATTATTATTTATTTTCTTCATATTGCACTGACAGCACCATTTGTTTAATTGTTTTGAAGGCAAGTTGAGGCTACAATAAAGATGCCTGTCAAAATTCCTGAACATGTTTTATTGTTCCACTACATTTCATATAATGTTAGGAGGGAGTTGTGTTTTCTCTTACTGTGCGACAGAAAAACAAACCTTCTTTAAATTACGTTTTTTATATTATAATTTTTTAAAGTAGTAAAGTAAAGTAAAGTAGTTACTTTCATAATTTCATGTAAAGTAAAGTAACAAATTACTTTTTTAGATAAGTAACGATAACTATAATGCCTTACTTTTTAAAAGTAACTTCCCCAACACTGGTGAGGGTGCGAGGTTAATTCACTAATAAATTAATTATTAATCATTAATGTGTCAAATGGGGAAAAAGGGCTCCGTATAATTATGGTCCATGCCTGTGTGAAAAGTGGGAGTGTTTCGTGCAGTTAATGATGAGATAACGTGCTGTTTCTGACATTCAGACAGACATTGTTAGAATTATTAGATAGATTATTTATTTATTTATTTAATTGGTAATGATTACTTATGCCTGTTATGCCAGGGGTGTCAGATTACATACATGTACACATAGGGGCATTACCTTTAGTCCACCCGACATGTGTCATCATTACGTCTCGTGCGTGTGTGCGTGATGTGTACAGTAAAACAT
Organism: Protomyctophum bolini; assembly: GCF_963924005.1. Classification (NCBI taxonomy): domain Eukaryota; kingdom Metazoa; phylum Chordata; class Actinopteri; order Myctophiformes; family Myctophidae; genus Protomyctophum; species Protomyctophum bolini. The sequence continues at coordinate 145,004 of NW_027665716.1, read as the reverse complement.
TGGCGCACAAAGAGATAGTGATAGACATAGAGATGTGCTAAAAGAGAACATGTCACACATTGATCATATTGGCCAACACTGATACCAGCTTTTCAAATATAAACTATGTGGTTCAACAAACCTCAAGTTTAATAGGAGATCTTGTGAGCCGACTGCAAACAAATACAATGTCGCTGTTTAGTCAGTTTGGGCATGATTAAAGCCCACATGTAGAGGAGCTCAGGCAGGAGTTTTCAGAAGCAGCTGAGCCGTTCAAAGGACTGGAGACAGACTACCTACAGATAAAGTACTTCACAAACTCTGGGAACTTCAGCCGGTTTTTCCAAGTGTTTCCTATGTACAACATAGGGACCCTGCCACTGGCAATGTCCGACAAGTTGCAGTTGCTGACACCTATCAACTAGGGATGCCACATGGTGACCATTTGCCCAATCGAATATTCTAAAGCTCTGGCGATTAATCGACCCCCCCCCCCCCCCCCAAAATAAATTTAACTCATCGAATGCGCAAAGCGTTTTTAAACGTTTTATTATAGCCAAGCGCAAGAAGCGCATAACGTTTTTATACGTTTTATGGTCCAAAAAACGTTTTTTTATTGATTACTATGGTTCAACTATATTTGCGCCCGGACAACTCATAATGTAACACCGATCGGCTCTAAAAAGAGTTAAAACCCCCCCCTGCTGAAAAGAGGTGTTGGTCTGAGAAGCGTCTGGCACCGCCTATTGGTTGGTCTATGCGAGGACGTACGACGTATTGGAGACGGCCGTCCGGCATAGACCAACGCAGATGTCAGGGGACCTAAAATGGATGGGACAATGCTCTTGTTTGTGTGAATACACTCGATTCCCCCTCCCCTCCTGTTTCTACATGGTTTCTCCCGAGGGAGAATGGTGGGGGGGGGGGGTCTCTTCCTCTTGGATCGCATTGGCAGTTCCCCCCCCACTCCCGAGTCCCCACTGCTTTCAACTGCAAGGCTTGCACTCTGATTCTCGGAACAAGATACAACGCGATTTGCTCTCTGCCCGTATATAAACCTGCAACGATCGGCATTTGATTTCATAACGTAACGTTTGCCAGACACATGAGTTAGTCATGGACAGATTGCACATCATTATCGAGGGCCCGCCATGATACGTTGGTCGCTGATCGCAAGCCGTACTGCTGCTGCGCTGCTCAACCATCCAATCCATCCCCCTTTCTCGTTACAACAGGCTATTATAAACTCACCGTCGAGCAGCCTGCCCTGCACCTAATGTGATAAAATGAACGGCAGGACAAAATCGGATCGATTATTATCTGTCTATCAGCAACATACGGGTGTTTGTCTTGCAACGACAGGTGGTGCTTTCTCGTTTTTTTTCTTCCAAATACGTTGACGTGCTGCTTCTGCTGCCGCATCCATCTCGTTGTTTTTCTTGTTTTTTTTCCCAAACATGTCCAGACACAATCCGATCCAGTCTCGCGTCTCACCTTATAGATACGCGAGACTGGATCGATGAGGTTAGTGGTATGTCTGGACATGTTTGGAGCGGCACACGACAATCGACAATAATGTTGATTATGCAAGATCATTTCCTCAAAGCCTAGTTGCCCCCCCCCCCCCCCCCCCCCGTTACTGCGATTGTTTGTAGCTCGAATCACAGAATGAGTTCAATGAGCGTAGGGAGAGGGCACATATGGGGCTACGATTGAAGAAAGTTTCCAAGTCCGTTTTATGATCAGATAATGTGCATCAAGACTCTCTGCTTTCATAAGAAAAAAACTAATACTGTAATTGCGAATGCAATGAGCACTTACTATGAGACCTAGCAGATCACGTCTGTCTGTCTGTCTGTCTGTCTGTCTGTCTGTCTGTGTGTGTGTGTGTGTGTGTGTGTGTGTGTGTGTGTGTCTGTCTGTCCCGCTTACTGTATATGTGGACCTGGCCCTTTTGTGCCCATATATGGAGCTGAGTGATTTGTGAGTCATGGTGACATGAGTGTGATGGCGTGGTCCTGCTTTGGGGACTCCTTATATGGTTATGGCTGAGTCATGGTGACATGAGTGTGATGGCGTCTTTTGTGACCATATATGGAGCTGGCGTGGTCCAAGCACTAACTATGACACCCTGCAGATCATGTCTGTAATTTATTCTAATTGTTATTGCAATTTACGATCTGCGTTCGCCTTCCGCGTTCGCGCGTCTTACTCGTAATAATAAAAATCACACCCCTGTGAAGTGAGCAGTGCAATGTTGTGAAGTGAGCAGTGCAACATTGCACTGCTCACTTCACTGGGGTGTGATTTCTATTATTATTACAGTATTAGTATTTTTCTTATGAAAGCAGAGAGTATTCTGTTTCATACGGTATATAGTATGTACATGTCGCTATAGGCCTTATTTTGTGAATATTTAGTTGTTAGGTCCATGCTCTCTAAAATTATCTTTTTCAGAGAACTTTAGAGATGGCATGGGCCTGAATAACTATTATTCACAAAATAAGGCCTATAGCGACATGTACATACTATATACCGTATGAAACAGTCGACTCTCTGCTTTCATAAGAAAAATACTAATACTGTAATAATAATAAAAATCACACCCCTGTGAAGTGAGCAGTGCAATTGCACTGCTCACTTCACAGGGGTGTGATTTTTCTGGGTGGTATTTTTCTTATGAAAGCAGAGAGTCTACTGTTTCATACGGTATATAGTATGTACATGTCGCTATAGGCCTTATTTTGTGAATAATAGTTCTTCGGGTCCATGCCTTCTCTAAAGTTCTCTGGTGGGCGCAAGCTGCATTCAATAGCCAATTAGTGACAAACTGTATATGTGTACAATGTGTACTGTTTTCCTCCTAAAAGTAGACATTCAGGGCTTTCATTCGGTATATGGTTTGTATAGGATATTATTTGTGCTCAATTTTATATCGGTCTTTTGAACTAAAAAAACTGAACTGAAATGTCTGTCAACTTCAGGCCTCCATATCTCTGTTGTTTTTTTTCACAAGCAGCGTGCAGGCAAAAGCAGGTGTTAGAAAAAGGTCAATATCTCCAGAATGGAAGATGGTAGAATCATAATTTTTTTTTTAAATTGAAGTGGACAAGTTGGGCTTTCTTTTTATTTATGCGATTGTGATTCTCGCTATAAGAGGCCCCTCGCTGTGGGCCCCCCAAAAAGTTCAAAAAGCCCATGTTAAGCCTTCAGCACCAGTAAGCCAGGGTCCGCTAGAACCTGTAGCAGTCTATGTGTTAATAACAAAAAATATATTATTTTTTTTCTTTTAATCCCCAAAAATTTAGGCCAATTCTAGTAATAGTGTTATTAATTGTAAATGGTCATTGATTTACTAGTATTCACACCACCAGCTGTTTTACTGTAAACTTGCATGGAGCACTGCTCTGCAGTCTGCACATGCAGAGAAACCACAGACACATATAGATTTGGGTCATTTTCTTTACTGGAATGCACCTTAAAGTTTGCATGAAGTACACAATGACTCTTAAGTGAAAAAGCTATAAAATAAAATAAGGCATTAGTTAAGTGTACAGTCCTACACTAAAGGCAGGCCCTTGGCTTCAGGCCTTTACAATTCTTTTTATTTTTAAACAATGGAATAAAACTGTAGCAGAGCAGTAGCCTGCCCTACATTGGCTAAATTGAAATGAATCAATAGGCTTAATTAACGTGTGCAGCGCTAATAAAAGTCAGGCTTCAAGCCTTGCAAGTATATTTTTTTAATAATTATCTTTAACAATGAAATGAAACTGTAGTAGCAGTCAAACAACAAATAATAGCTGCGTCACTTGCTTGTGCATCATTCAAAACGATCAATTTGAAAGAAAAAAAAATAGCCTAGTAGGCCTACCATCAGTTTACAGTCCAAAGGTGTCGATAACCAGTTTACAATTTTAATCCGCTTCACGCAACTTTTACTTACGCAACAAAAAGGTCTTACTCGTTTTTGCCATAAGCTCACGGAAACCCTTTCCCTCCACAAAACTTATTGGCAGCATGTCCTTCACTATCATTGTTGTGATTAGTTTAGTTATGAGAGCTGCACGCGTCTCACTGCAGTGCCGAGGCTTTGTAGTGTAGGTTGTTATGGGCGGCTGTGAGTGTGCCTCTTTCTTTTTCTCAGCGGGATGGCTACTGCTCAAATGCGAGTTCATTGATGTGGTAGAGTTGCGGTAGGATAATGTCTTTTTACAGAGCTTGCATTTTACCTCCGTATCGCTTATTTGTGTGAAGTAGTTCCATGAGGAACTCTTTCTCTTCTTTTGCGTGTATGGTGTTTTCTCCTTCTCCATTTTGATGTGTGCCGGTTGTTTTCTTGTTCCGCATCAATCAATGACGTGTGAGTGACTGAGGGGGGAGGCGGGGTCGGTGTGTGTACTGTGTGTAGCAGCCCAGCCTGCACTAGTCTGTGCGGACTCTGCGGAGTGCTGCTGAACGTCCTCCATGCAAGTTTACAGTAAAACAACTAGTGGTGATAATAAACCAATGACCATTTACAATTATTAATACTATTAATATTATTAGAATTAGCTTATATTTGATCAAATCAAGCAATACAAAAAATAAAAAAATAAAAATTTAATAATAATAAAAAGAAATCAATTTTCAAATATGAAATATTAAAATCGATTTTGGGGACGGCAACTACTAATCGAAAAATCGATTAATCGGCGGCATCCCTACTATCAACGCATTCCACTCCAGCCCCTTATAGTCAAGATACTTGAACTTCCCGGCATTTTAGATGTCATGTTGGAATGGCAGCAGAAAGAGAGGGCTGCTCTTGAGGATGTTTTTGATGGAGAGATTTGTAAAACTCATCCACTCTTTTTGAACGAAGTGTCTATCCCAATACTTCTGTATAATGATGTTTGTGAGACAGTAAAACCCCTGGGGTCAAAGACTGGGGTCCACAAGTTGGGATTTATTTATTTTATCTTGAAGAGTTTGCCACAAGCACTCGCAGTTCCTCTTACATGTATATAAATCAGATGATGCAAAGACATATGGCATTGATGCAGTGTTGCGCCCTATTGTGGATGAAATACGGTGTCTCGAGAGTGATGGCATCACTGTCAACACCCATAACTTTCAAGGTGTTGTGAAATTCACAGTTTTACAGGTAGTGGGAGACAATTTGGGCATGAATTCCATTCTTGGCTACACTGAGAGTTTCACAGGAAATCATGTGTGTATTGAGAAAGCAGACACGGGAAGATCCTACACTCTTGCGTGATGCTAATTCTCATGAGGCAGATTTGCAGACAAACGACCCCTCTCTGACAGGCCTTAAAAGAGACAGTGTTCTCAACACCCTGTCTTTTTATCATGTGACAGGCAATATCGCACTAGATATAATGCATGACATCCTGGAAGGGGTAGGGCCATTTGAAGTTAAGCTTCTGTTGAATGCGCTCATTGTGAAAAATCTCATTTCACTAGACAAGCTAAACTACCGTATCACAAGTTTTGATTATGGCTTTTGTGATGTGGGAAACAAACCCTCTGTAATAAGCAAGAATGATCTGAAGAACCCTGACGGCCCCCTGCGGCAGTCAGCAGCTCAGAGTTGTGCTTACTGAGGCTACTTCCAATAATGTTAGGTGATCTCATCCCTACTGATAACAAGGAATGGGAGCTTCTGATACCCTTACTCATGTGCATGGAGATTATCTTCTCTCCATCTGTTACTCCTGCAGCAACACTGTACCTGAATGCAATCCTCGAAGACCATCACTCTCTTTTCCTGGAGCTCTATCCTGATAGGCATTTGCGTCCAAAACGCCATTTCATGGTCCATTATCCAAATGCAATTTGAAAACTGGGACCCTTGATCCAGATGTGGGCAATGCGTTTTGAGGGCAAACATGGCTTCTTCAAACGTGTCAGTCATGTCACTTGCAACTTCCGCAACATTTGCAAAACGATGGCATATAGGCACCAGATAATGCAATGCTACAGTTTCATGTGTGGGTCTGTGTTAAGCCACAACACAGAAATAGGTCCAGGGTATAGTACTGTAACTGCGCATGTGTAAAAGGTGAATGCCTCCGATTTCTGCAGAGGTTTTGCGGTACTGCTCGGGCTCCACCGCGAATATTCGCCGAATGCGTATATCTATTCTACATCCGAGCATAGACATGGTAACGCCCCTCCTGCCTCTGATTGGCCTACCGACACTGCCCGTCTTGCCTGTCCTCCGAGATGCAAGGGTACTCCGTGGTGTGAAATAAATAATAGTACAAGAGAATGCATGACAGTAACTTTAATTTTTGTAGAAGAGGCAAACGAATATTGTTTGTGCTGTTTGCTTTGATTGAATAATTGATTTAACATGTATGTACTATGATTTGATTTGGTTGTGTTCTAAATTAAAGTGTTAGTGTTGATTATCATGTATTAATCTAATTATAGTAAACTAATAATATTATACTAAAAAAGATAAAGATCAATGTAATAATTATAGTAAACTACTAATACTATTATACTAAAAAATATAAAGCTCAAGGGGAAAGAGACCTTTTTACAGTACAATAATGTTTCAAGTTTACACATGTATACAAATAAACAGACCAACGGCATACACAATGATAGATAGATAGATAGATAGATAGATAGATAGATAGATAGATAGATAGATAGATAGATAGATAGATAGATAGATGCATGCATACATGTCTAACCATTTAAAAAACACAACTCAAGTGAACGCATCTTTTTGTAATTCATTAACGTGCTTTCTGATATTGCAATTACATTGGCATGTGAATGCATTGAGGTGCATAATGCCCTTAATTGTCATCATTATCTGCAGCTATAAGGCAAATCATTGAATTTATTGAAGTAGCCTATAGTCACTGTAGTCTATATGACTATGAATGGATGTAGCCTGGTTCTACCTTACCTAATCTATTTTTCATCACTAGAAGGTGTATTTATTAAACTTATTCTTGTATAATGTCAACAAAGTAAGCATAAATGGGGTATAACATTAATTATTATTTTTCACAGTCAAGGTTACTATTGCATGTTCAGCTGCTGGACTATAATACATTCACCCCCATTGATTCCCGATGAAGACATAATGGCATTTGTGTCTCCACTCAGAATCAATATGAGTACATTTAATATAATCAAATTAGTCTTATGCAACAAAGCAACAAAACAGTATGATTGAACTCGACGAATCAATAGGAAAATTATTGGGGCGTTGAACTATTCCTTTTAAAATAGCCATAGAAGATGTAGACAATTCTACATTTCCAATAGGCCTATATTTCATGAATCACACAATTGTATGACACCACTATCAGCTGCATTGTATTGTACATTTATAGTCATTACTATTCATAATTTTTTGCCTATTTGAGCTTGTAGTTTTGTCTGGGGGTTTAAATAACGAACATTGGGTTAAATATCACTTTACAAAAACAAAGCACCACACTATCATTGCTATGTAAAGACAAAAACACAGACGCAAATCCTAATGTGCCCACTCGTCCAGGTGCCCACCTATCTCCATCCCTGTATGTCTGAATGTCATAGAGTAGACCTAATACTATACAGCTGATGCCTATTTGCAAATAGGCTCTTCCTTGTCTGCCGCGGCTCTTGATTGGCTTGTTTTTCCGAGGTGGAGGTGGGTTGGCTTAAATTAAATAAACACTTGGCAACCACCACGAGGGCACAGTACTTAAGCACTAGCAGCAGCAGCATGGAAGGGGAAGATATTGAGATTCCGATCGACCTGTCCGAGGAGGAGCATCCCGAAAACGTATAAATTTCGGTAAAGCCAAAGTGCCCTCCCAAAGTACCCCAACAGCGTACCTGTAGACAGGTTAGTCGGGCGAAAAAACAACAGAGTCAGCATGACGTTTTGGGTAAGTTTGTTAGCACGCTACTTAGCATTACAAGTGCCCCATGTGTAACACTTGCAGATAAGTTCATGAAATAATGATTAACTAATGCTTAACTAATGTATTATTTAATCATTAGTTAAGTTCAATGGATTGTTCAATTGTTTCCCATTGTTCATCCAAATGGAAATGTCCTATCTGATTGCATTAAACAATGGCAAATTCACCATCATTGCAGCTGTATGAAAAGCTTTACATTATTAGATTATGCAAAGTGTTTTGTCATAATAATGCACATATTCTGAGGTGCTTCCTGTCAAGAAATTCCAAGTGTTGGAGTTTGTAAGTGCATTAACAAGCCCTTCGGGTCGCTCATCCCAGAGTTAGGTTGCAGTGCAATATGGGAAGACTCACTCACTCACTCACTCACTCACTCACTCACGCACTCGTCAATTCAAGTCCCCCCGGGGGGGGGACTTGAATTAGGGTAGAAGGATAGAAGGATGTACTGCAATTTGAGACGCAGCCCCAGGGGATGCATGCTGCCATCGTGGACGTTACATCTAGGCAGGCCGATGAGGCACCCATGCCCAGCAGCCTGATAGCGCTGCAACAACAGTATGAAATGCTTGAGTCCAGCCTTCGTGATGTCATCAAAGAGAGGGATGTACTGAAGAGACGGCATGAAGAGCGTAAGTCAACAATTTCTTAATAATGTGTACTTTAACTGCTATTTGATTGTACATCGAGTAAAAAATTGGTAAAACGGTACAGCATGTATATAGCCCCTAACGACACAAGGGTGTCGAGATGGTTTTAGTGTTGTCCCAGCAGTGTGATATGTCCTGTTGCTCGTCGTCCCAAGTGGTTTAACTGGTGAATTCAATGGCTTTAATTATCCCCTTATCTGCAAAGTGTTTTGTCATAATATTCCACTGTGGCCATGTTCTGAGTTACTTTCTGTCAAGTAACCAAAGGGAAGGAGTTGCATGGTGCTCCTTTAGTGTGGTTTGGGCTTAAGGATAACACAAACCCTGGGGGCTTCCATTGCTGTCCGTTTAAAGGGTAGGCCACGAAAGCTTATTAAATGTTCAACTAGGCCCTGTTCCTAAAAAGGTTGAGATCCTTTGGTCGAGACTCTAATAGGCTTATTTTTGTGTTCCACAAGGCCCATGCAATGTAAAAAAAATAATGCTGTCAAAGTCAACGCGTTATTAATGCATTAACGCAACACCTTATTAACGGCACTAATTTTTTTATCGCATTAACGCATCAAAAGATTTTTCACAGCGTTTGGCAGGCGGGATGTTGAGGAATATTGGTTCCTGCAATGCACTCCCTTCCCAGACCCCTTGTTAGGATGTTTTAAGTGGAGTAACAGCCTTCCATTTACATTTCACAAAAGCTTTGCTCGTGTCGTAGGCTACTTTCCAGTCCAAAAAAGTGCTTGAGAAACCTGTGCAATTCATCCATCCAGACCAAAAGCAAAACCCCCGCTGTTAATTTTGCATCGCATTGTAAACAGCTGTGCCTCGTTATAGCCACAAACCTTTCTAACTTGCGGTCACATACTTTTCAGTTGTGTGGTACTTTTATATGGATTTAACTTTAACAGAAAGTTCTATCCAGACTATCCACAGTCCCATCTACCAGTCACGGAGCTGGGACTGACACACACAGAGACAAGTTGACGAGCAGCACATATCCAGACCATAATAGAAGCTAGAAGCCAGAGGTGTTGCCAGTATAACTCTATGGCAGAAACAAGCCACCTAGGTCTATACAAAATAAGACAAAAAGAAGCAACACTGGTCGTTTCTGGCCAGTGTTGCCAAATCTGTTTATAAGCGATTTTGGGATTATTTTTGTAGATTGAAAAAATATTGGGGTCCTTTGCTCTTCTGGCATGAAAATGTTTGAGAACCACTGCTCTAAAACAATATTAGACAAAGTTTGAGCCACAAACACATTGCTCTCTCTCTTCTCCTTTTGTATAAATTAAACAGGCCTATTCATGATTCTGCTTATAGAGAAGTAGCCTATGTTAGTTTGTTTTATGGAAACAGTTGTTTGTGTTGAATGTGCTAATTGCACGGAATTATTCAAAAGAGAGAAAATGGGCAAGCCATAAAATAATGCACATTGCACTTGCCTTTTCATACGTCATGTAGAAAAAAGGTAAATTAAAAAAGTAACATTAATGTTGTCATTTTATCAACCGGCCCCTGGCCCCTTGCCATTTTCATAATGTGGCCCACATGTTCAGCTATTTGAGTATCCCTGGTTTACTGTGTCAGAAAAGGACACCAAACTCGCAGTTTGCAAGGTGTGTGATTTCATGACGCTGTGATTGGTATCGGCACATACGGCTTCCAGTGATCGGTGATCGGCCCCAAAACACCTGATTGTTTTCTTTTGAATTTAGAGCGATACAAAATGATTAATCGCGATAAAAAAATGTAATCGCCTGACAGCACTAAAAAATATATATAATTTCTATAATCTTGTCTAATGTGGTTCATTATTTTCATACAGAACAAGCCAAGGAGGAAAGGGAAGGAGGCTGCCACCGCCGACAACAGTTCTGGCGACGATGGAGACGGTGACTCAGACTACTCTCCTGGCAGCTCATCCTCTTCCTCCAGCTCAAGCACATCTACTTTAATCCATTTAAACAAGGAAAGCATCTGTGACTTTAGGTATGCAAAGTTTTAGAATATACTTTAGGTATTCAAAATAGTTGATCTGCTAATTTTAATGTGTTTTTAAACTATTCACTCTGGGGGTACCTGGATCAAAATCCTTTGTGTTGGGATCGGTGGCCAATGCTTACAATTTTGGGGGTCCTTGAATATTTTCAGCACCAGTGCACAACTGATCTAGCAACATTTTCCAAAAACTACTTGGACATCGTTGAATCGGCATAGGTCATAACGGGTTAACGGCAATATTTGTAAATGTTGCCTATTACTTTGTCTACTGAAATTTATAAATGCTATTTTAGCATAATGGCTTGTTGATGGGCTTCTTCCACATCATTGTAAAAGTTAATTAGATTGTTCCTAAATATCAGTTTCATTGTGTTACAATGTTTTTCAAAGTTTTGACCTGCCCTAAAAGCAATTTCAGTTATTTTAGGGTATGACTGCTCATTGACTATACTGCTTAATTAGGTTTTACCTTAACAGATTTGGATCAATTTGAAAAATGGCATATCAATTTGAATTAACACATTGTCACTGTGGCTAATATCAATTTTTTCTTCAATGTCCTTAGCCCGTACCCCAGAAGAGGTGGTGAGACACTTTAAGCAAGAAGGCACCATTGCAGGAGCATGCCAGGTTGTAAATGCGACACTGTAGTTGACACCAATTCCCGAACTGGGATTTGCTGCCCCAGACCGCTACAAGGAACTAGACTCGGCTGAGATAGGCCTAGGGCCAATATCATTCCCAGACATTCCATGGCGGCGGGCCGGGTGTCCTTCGCGCGCGTGCACCCGGTTCTTTTTGTGTGTCTTTTTTTTTTCTTCTCCATTTTCCTCTAATCTAGTATAAATCCTTTAAAATGCATTGTGTTAATGAGTGCATGATTTTAAAAGTGGGTTCAGGTTCTATAAAATAAGTATTTATAATTATTTTAACATTTATTTTTAATAATTTTATTTCTAAATTCTTTGGGTGGGGGGTCCAATCTGACCTGACTAGGGGGGATTTCCGCGCCTGGCCAGAACAAAAAAAAAAAAGTTAATTTAATAAAAACACCAGTTCAGTAAATCATTCATACTGTATCTTTATTATGTGACTGATGGCACCACCAATGTGAACATTAACATAATTAAACTGAATTAAAATTAGACCAAGATAAAAGATGAATCCAATTGATCATGGAATGCTTGATTTCAGAGTCTCTTGAAACGAGCGCTACATTAGGTATAATAATTACAATGCGCCATTTACTAAATAAATAAAAAATACAAGACTTTTGCATTTGGGGCGCTCGCTGTTATTTGTTCAGTCTGTTGCTTGATTGCAGAAAACATTTCAGCTGCTGCTAGTGAGCGAGATACAGACAACAACAATGGCGCTATCGAGAAGTTTGAAGAGAAAAGTTGACAGTGACAAACACACTCCCAGACGAGAGGCCCTTCCCTGCCTCTCTCTCTCCTGCAAGCACGCACGCAGTCATGCTGTCAACATTAGCTTTCGCATTAGCATGGTCTGTGTAGCATCAAGCTTTTACAACTGACTGCTATATTTGTCAACCAAAACGGCCAGAGTTTTGCTTTTGCCCAATGCCCGATTCTGATCTAACACATTGTGGAGCAAATTAATGAATAACAAGCCCAACGGATGTATTCAGCCTAGCTGACGAGTGCTCACAGCTCAAATCCCCAGCCCAGTGAGTCCACACTGGTTGACGAGGAATTTACCATCACCAAAAGCTCATTGGAATACATTTAAATGAGCCTATACAGACCGAGCTTTGAAGCCCGGAGCCATACCGTGATAACAACAGAACTTAACACTTTGGCTGTGTATTCTCCCATCCCCGTCTGGGAGAGCAACAATCCTCATCCTGTCCTCATCCTGCCCCCCCCCCCCCCCCCCCCTTTTCACCTCACACCTCCCACCATCTGTAAACAAGACCCATTCTGCTCCACCTTTATGGGTGGGATCTATCTACTGTATATATGTGTACCTCTGTGATTAAAATGCTTATGTTACTTGGGAGAGCGGCCTGCGAGCCAGGAAGAAGCATCCGTGTATACTGAGTGCACGTTAAATAAAGGTCTACAAAGGGAAGTTGATGCCTCATGCGTTTAGTGTCAGAAATCCAGCCATAACATTTGGTGTCGAGAAGTGGGATCCTGTGTCGTCTGAAACTCCGGAAGATAAACAGCTCCAAAAGGACAGATCTCAACGAAACGGCTCCAAAGGACAGATCTACAGAAGAGTCTGCATCTATGGAGTTTCAACGCCTGGATTAAAAAAAACCCTGTGGCTACACTGAAACGGTGAGAACCTTCCAGATTAAATAGACTAGATCTCTGTATGTATTGTAAAGCATTTATACAGACAATTGAAGTGCTAATTCTCATATTTTGAAAAAAAAAAAGAAAAAAAAAAAAAAAAGAAAAGAAAAGAGACCTTGAATTAACGTCAAGATTGTAAAACATAAAGACACCTTGTTTGCATTAAGTCAGCTGCAGCACAAAGAACCGTGCTTGCCAGGTAAGTCAAGCCAAAGAACCTTGTTGAAACAACATAAAGAAAGGTGCTTGCAAAGAAAGTTAAGTTGAAAGCACAAAGACAACTTGTTTAACTGTTACAATACAACATACAATTTGTTGTCGTCACAGAATGACATAAAGATACAGTGCTTGCTTTAAGTAAAGAAAAGAACGTCAAGCAAGACAACAATACCGTGTTGCATTTAAGCTGACAGTATTTCAATATGGGGAATAAAAAAAGTGCCCCTTCGGCCACAGAGAACAAAGAGAGATGGTCTTCGGTTATGCAAGACATGTTTGAAAAATATGGTACAGAAGCGCTATGCTGCATTGATGAGTGGAAACGCATGGGCTTTCCGGAACAAGGCTCTTTGAGTATAATAAGATTGCTTGCCTTAGAGCGACTGCTAAAAGAAGCGGAGAAGAAACTGAGAAAGAAAAAATCAGTAAAGACACATAAACTTGACAAATGTGACCGCCACAAAAAGGTATTTTCACTGTGGATGGAGGAAGCACAATTTAGACAACGAGAAAGTGATATGAGACAACTACCAAACTTTGATTCTTTGTGGGAAGAGAGCCAGCTACTTGCTCCCCCTGAATATTCTTTGAGGGAAGAGAACAGACCACTGGCTCCTCAGAATTCTTTTTTGTCTCCCTCACAGCAGTCCCCCATGCAAGCCAGTCGGGGTCTACAGGCGTCTACTCCAATTCTGGTGTCCGCTGCGCTGAGCCTGGAGAATGTTACTACAAGCCTGACTACTCCAACGACGATCCTGGTTTCTGCTGCACTGGGCCTATTGAAAGAAGCTCCATCCTGCACTGGCATCTCTGGCCCAGAGCTGGCCAACAGTGGCGATGCGGGCACGACACAGCCAAGATCTCGAAAACCACAGACCTTGCTCCCATCTATGCATCTGTCCACCCCTGGCCAACATAGGGGGACAACGCCTCATCGCAGCAGTGCCACCATCACCCAGGGCAGCACACCGCCACACAGAAGAGGGCCTGGGACAGCGAGACGTACACAGGGTGCATCAGAGTACTGTCGCCTGCCGGGCGGGGTCCCCACCCCAAATGGACTTTATTCTGACCCATGGATGGACCAGGAGGACGGGGACAACATACTGCTGGCTGACATACAGTGCCCCATGATAGAAGTAGCCAATCCGTACGGCGATGTAATGATGGTACAACGCCTGTGGTCTCCAGACGACATAGGCCAATACGCAGCTACACTGAAAACGCCTACTGAAGTGGGAGGATGCCGCTGGACTAAAGAACTGCAGGCCTTTTGCCGTACATACAGACCTACAATGAAAGAGGTACTTGACATCTGTGCCAAGAATATGGAACCTTCGAAAATGCAAGCAGTCCTAGATGTCGCCCAAATGTATCAAAATGAGAGGCCTGTCCTTGTACAATTTGAGGACAATCGCAGATACATGACTGCTGTGGATGCAGTGTGTGAGAAGGTTATGACACTCTTCCCAACGATATTAAATCTGACTGAAGTGCAGAACTGTAAGCAGGGCAAAGATGAAACGATCAGTCAGTTCCGCCACCGCCTGGAGGAATCCATTTTGACCAACGGGGGAGGGGAAAACCCCAACGACCCGTTTGCAAAAGCATTCCTGGCCAGCCAGCTAATAAGCAACATGCATGACAAACTCTCTAAACGTGTGAAACAATCTCTCATTGGCTACAGAACCGCTGATCCGGCAGAAATCATCAAACATGCAATTCATGCAGAGGACGTCGAAAACGAGATGAAAAAAAAAGAGAAGAAACAGGATAAAAACAAGGCAGAAGTCCTTCAGCTTGCAATGATTAGCGCGGTTACTATGCTGTCAAAAAGACATCACATGCAAAGAGTGGACAGTAGAGACTATTCAGACTCCGACGGGGACCACAGGGATGACGAAGATTATGACTCCGAGGGGGACCACATGGATGAAGAAGATTATGACTCCGAGGGGGACCACAGGAATGAACCAGGGGGATATCATTGCTAAAAAAGCAGACAGCCCAACAAAAGACAAAAAGAAAAAAAAAAAAAAAAAAGTGGGGGTATTACTTGACCGTATACCTGGAAAGAAAATGTTGTTTGGAATATATGTAAATGTTTTCCTTGAGTGAGTTTGTAACTGGACACTCTGAAAACACGCAGAGTGGGAGTAAGCGGAAGAGGAAGCACGTGACGAGGACTGAACTTCACATATGATTTACAGACATGTGACTTGCCCACCGCCTCAACACACACACACACACACCCCTATCAGAAGATGGCCGCCGATGCAGCCAGGGGAAAAGATGTCCCATTGCAGCTGTCAAGGAGGCAGTGGGATTGATCTGTGTTGTTAAAACAATTGTATTATGTAAATTGTGAAAATTGTGTTATATAGAAAATAACATTACCAAGTACAAAATCTCCTAACCAAAATCAGGCACACCAAAGATGACCTGATGGTTTCATAGGATGAAATGGAAAATAATGTCTATACCATGTTAACTTCTTTCCTTCAGTTAAGGGAGGTAGGTGTAAGGTGTGAAAATCGACACCTGCAGCATGCCAGTTTGATATCATTGCTAAAAAAGCTAAATGCAATACCTGGAAAGAAAATATTGTTTGAAATATATGATGTTTTCTGGGTTATTTGACAAAACCAGTGGCACTGTTCTATAGATGTAAATGTGATCAAAGGGGGTATTTTTCCCTAAGTCAGTTCACCCAGAATGAGTGACAGCTAGTGAGATTATGTATTTTCTTCAAATGTATTATGATGTATTATTTTGATATTGATGGGAAATTCACAATTAATTGTTTAATTAAGCTGTTGTTTAATTAACAAGAGGAAGGATTTGACGAGGAATTTACCATCACCAAAAGCTCATTGGAATACATTTAAATGAGCCTATACAGACCGAGCTTTGAAGCCCGGAGCCATACCGTGATAACAACAGAACTTAACACTTTGGCTGTGTATTCTCCCATCCCCGTCTGGGAGAGCAACAATCCTCATCCTGTCCTCATCCTGCCCCCCCCCCCCCCCCCCCCCCCTTTTCACCTCACACCTCCCACCATCTGTAAACAAGACCCATTCTGCTCCACCTTTATGGGTGGGATCTATCTACTGTATATATGTGTACCTCTGTGATTAAAATGCTTATGTTACTTGGGAGAGCGGCCTGCGAGCCAGGAAGAAGCATCCGTGTATACTGAGTGCACGTTAAATAAAGGTCTACAAAGGGAAGTTGATGCCTCATGCGTTTAGTGTCAGAAATCCAGCCATAACACTGCCTGCATTCACATGCATGCGTCTCTCAACCATTCTGTCAAACTTCACAGTGCGTTAATCGCATGTCAAAAAGAATAGTTTAAAAATAGGATTGTGCGTTAGCTAGTTAATAGCGCATTAACTTTGACAGCCCTACGGAAAATATTTAAAAAATAATAATTAAAAAAACCCTGAACTAGAGGGTAGTCACAATAGAAAAGACACCCTGTCCAGCTTTTCATTGAAGAGCCAAAGAGCCATTAACCCTCTAGCACCCAGAGTTGCTTTTTAGCAACAAATTTAATTTAAAAATTTTTTTTTCTGTTCTTTTTTCACCTAAACGTCATCAGTGATGTTCATTGCAATGCCATTTCAATGCCATTGGTCATGATATTTGCATATAAACACCCCCCCACAGGCTGAAATTCACACACAAAAAAAATGTCTGGACTTGACCTTGACCTTTACCCTAATAAAAGTAGGTAAAATAATTGTAATATATGTTTTTTTGTGATCATTAGAATGTCTAGAACATGTTTTATTCATTATTGTGAAAGATATCCCCCAAATGTAAATTATTAATTTATTATATTATTATATAATTATTATAAAATGTATCAAACTTTATTTTTTTATTTTTTTTAACATATTTTTTAGTGTCAGTCCTAGTAGTACAAAGTAGTAGTAAGGTTGAAATACATTTTTTTGCAAGTAGAAATTAATGCAGGTGTTAGAAGTGCCCAGGACGTAATCCCGTAACCAATTCAACTATGCACTGGTAGCCATGCCCGAAAAGCCGTAATTAATCACTTTTAATTGGATTTCAATAGATGGGACTGTTGCGCAACTTGTGACTGCGACTTTGTAATGAGTGAATGTACTGAGACAGTGGTCTTGTCTTGTTAAGAGTTGTTGTGTTGTGTCTTGAGTGACGTGGACATCCGGTCCGCGTCATAAAGGAAGTTAATGTATTACCCGAGCTTGTGGAGGGAAGTTTAATAAATACTACTACAACTGACATGAGAACTCGCTGAGTCTGCTTGTGATATTATATGTCCTATGATACACATCAACAGACATTACATGGTGTCAGAACCGGGCGTGTCGTTGTAGAAAGAAAAAAAAAGACGGACAAAAATGCCGAAGTTTAATCCACCGAGTGAATTCAAGTTTGACTGCCCAGAGGAATGGGAGGAGTGGAAACAGAGATTTTCTCGCTTCAGGTCGGCTACGAAGCTGGATAAAGATGACGGTGACGTTCAAGTGAGTTCCCTCATCTATGCGATGGGCAGCGAGGCTGAAAGGATATTCAGTACATTTACGTTTGCTACGGAGGACGAGAAGACGAAGTACGACGAAGTGTTGGCAAAGTTTGAGGACTACTTTGTTCCCCGCCGCAATCTTATACATGAGAGGGCCTGTTTTTATCAACGTGACCAGCAACAGGGTGAAACGGCGGAGATGTACATCAGAAGATTGTACGAATTGGCTGGACACTGTGATTTCGGGATCCAGCGGGACGAGCATATCAGAGATCGCCTTGTTATTGGTTTGCGGGACAAGGAGCTCTCCCGACGGCTTCAACTCATGGCGGATATAACCCTGGCGAGAGTCATCGCGGAGGCGCGCCAGACGGAGGAGATAACGAGGCAGGTTAATCTCCAGGCCAACCAGCCAGTGGCACCGCTGGCTAACGTTGATGCTGTGGGATGACGAGAGGGACCCGGACAACAGAGAAGAAATTAATGGCAAAGAAGAGACAACAGCAGCCATGCAGCTGCAGCCCATGGAAGGTAGGAATGTGGGAGATGCGGAAAGCCCCAACACTCTGACGAGAGACACTGCCCTGCATTGAAAAGTAAGTGCAATAAATGTCACAAAAGGGGACATTGGGAACGTGCATGTCTTTCAAAGGGAGTGAGAGAGGTTGAAGAGGAGCAGCCCTACTTTCTAGGAGAAGTGGGTGCCGAGACTAAGCAGGATGATTGGACTGTTAGCCTAACAATAAGCAACATGCCTGTAACCTTCAAAATAGACACGGGGGCCGACGCTACAGTTATTGATCAAGGCACATTCAAGTTGATGAAGCCAAAAGTAAAGCTGGGACCTCCAGACACACGCTTCATAAGCCCAGGGGGCAACCTCAGCTGCATAGGCCGTTTTGTGGCCACCACCAGCTACAAGGAGAGACAATATACATTTCCAGTGTACGTGATAAGGGGGACATGCAACTGCCTGTTAGGCCGCCCTGAGGCTGTAGGGATGGGTCTGGTGAGGCGTGTGGACGAGGTCAGCAGCCTCTTCGGATCAGGTGGGTTGCTGAAAACAGACGCTGTGAAAATAGTCCTGCAAGAGGATGCCCAGCCATATGCGGTACATGCAGCCAGGCGGATACCTCTGCCACTGGTTCCACTGGTTAAAAGAGAACTGCAACGCATGGAACACGAGGGCATAATTGAAACGGTTACACAGCCGACAGAGTGGTGCGCTGCTATGGTGCCGGTGCTCAAACCCAACAAGAGGGAGGTCCGATGCTGTGCAGACCTCAGGAAGCTGAACCGTGCGGTGAAGCGGGAAAAGTATGTACTGCCGACTATGGAAGAAATAATGCCAAGACTCGCCGGGTCCAAACTGTTCACGTCACTGGACGCCGCAAGCGGGTTCTACCAGATTCCACTACATGAGGACAGCGTAAGGCTCACGACGTTCATCACTCCATTTGGGAGGTACGCCTTCCGCCGCCTCCCATTTGGGATATCGAGCGCTCCAGAAATGTTCCAAAGGAAAATGGCAGAGACTTTGACAGGACTCGAAGGGGTGGAGATTTACATGGATGATCTTCTGATCCACGGGGAAACAGAAAAAATACATGACCAGCGCCTGGCTGAGGCATTAAAGGTCATCGAGGCGGCAGGCCTCAAACTGAACAAAGCGAAGTGTAAGTTCAGACAGCGAGAGGTCCGCTTCCTGGGTCACATCATCGATGAGACAGGCATCAGACCTGACCCGAGCAAAGTCACCGGGATAGAGAATTTTCCCCAACACACACACGCGTGTTAGGGAGGGCCTCGACCAGGTTATGCCTGGGGAGGTCATGGACACTGAACTGCCCCATGATACGGACGCACCTGCCATTCCTACACAGGGGACTGAGACTGTTACACGCTCTGGCAGGGTGTGCAAACCAGTGTGCAGGCTGGATTTGTGAACTTATGGCCTTTGGGGGGGGGGGGGGGGGGGGAAAGAAAAGGAAATTGTGAAGGGGGGTGATGTGTGTGAAATGTTCATAATACCTGTTGTTTGTTCTCTTGTTTATTTTCCATTTTGCATACTGAGAAGCCACTGACTTAAAGTAGCGAAATTAGGATGTGAATTCGTGTTTGTTACAGTAAAAGGAACTGTGAAAAGATTTGGGAGTTAATCAGCTTGGAGGGGGAGATGTAATGAGTGAATGTACTGAGACAGTGGTCTTGTCTTGTTAAGAGTTGTTGTGTTGTGTCTTGAGTGACGTGGACATCCGGTCCGCGTCATAAAGGAAGTTAATGTATTACCCGAGCTTGTGGAGGGAAGTTTAATAAATACTACTACAACTGACATGAGAACTCGCTGAGTCTGCTTGTGATATTATATGTCCTATGATACACATCAACAGACATTACAGACTTTAACTCGCATATATGGTAGGAAAACTCTGAAATCATGTGCTAAAAAAACCACCCCCAAATGGTTGCTTTTCTGCCGCCCCCTTGTCGTTGGTGGTATTTTACATGCATAGATGACATCTATGCATGTAAAATATTCCATGTATGATTATTGTACTCGTTTGATCAAATGTAGCAATCACTCCATGCAAACACTAGTCTACTTGTACGGCGCTGAGCGTCACAATGTTACAGTCACTCACTTCTCTCTCTCTCACACACACACACACACACACACACACACACACACACACTCTCTCGCTCTATCTCTCTCACAGTCAATGTGTTTTATACTGTCATCTATGCATGTAAAATATTTCATGTATGATTATTGTACTCGTTTGACGAGTACAATGTCTCTCACACACACACACACACACACACACACAATGTATTTATACTGTTTCATGTATGATTATTGTACTCGTTTGACGAGTACAATGTCTCTCACACACACACAGTCAATGTAATTATACTGTTTTATACTGTCATCTATGCATGTAAAATATTTCATGTTTGATGATGTGATTTTAGACACGGATACAGGAGGATGAGGCAGAGAAGAGAGCGAGGAAGAAGAGAAGAAAACTGAGATGAAAGAGAAGAGAAGAAAAGGCAGCAAGGTGAACATGGAGGTAAAACAGATTTTTTCTTTGGGCCATGAGCACGGGCCCATAGCCCCCCCCCCCCCTCCCCCCCCCACCCCACACACACACTTTACCATAGCAATCAGATGGGCTAGAAAAAACTTATGGAAAAGACTAACACATTTGGAGATAAACAAAGCCCTTATAATCACACAGCTCAGAACAAATAGAACTGTCATTTCTACCCCCCCCCCCTCCTACTACTGTTCCCACTTTACCCCCTCCTCCTCCTGTTTTACCAGTTTCCACTACCCTATCTCCGCATGCCCCCCTTTTACCCCCTCCTTCCTCTGATCCTGATATACCTATGTCCACTCCCCATCGTTCTCCACCATTACCCCCCCTTGTGTATCCACTGCCCCTCTCTCCCCACCCTCTCTGACCTCGACCCCCCCCCCCATGTTCCCCACTACTTATCACCAAGACAACACCACCAACCATAGTACAGGTCCCCCCTAGAAAGGATCTATTGCAAGTAGATTTCCCCTCCCTGACCCTACCACTACAGAAGAGCCCACCACAGAGGCAAACACGAAGTAGTAGAGCCAATCCAAATGGCACGCCAAAACCCCAGAGGGCTGACCACAGCAGGACGGAACCAACAAAGAAGAAGACTGCACAGGACCAGACCCAGGACACAGAAGCAGCCCCGAGGAGGACCAGCACAGACCCAGAAGAGAACCGGGAAAAGGAAACAGATGAACCAGAGATAGATGAGCCAAGGACCCCAGGGGAAGTCTACAGACACATCAGCACCACGGGGAAGAAGAACATACGTTGGAGACTATACCCAAAGAAAAGCATCCTCATCATAGGAGACTCAAACATGAGCAACATCCCATCTCTGACACGACCGGATCTGCAAGTGGATGGCTACCCAGGAATGTCATTCCAACATACGAAGGTCCTACTAGAGAGGATACCGAGAAACACCACTGTAGCCTATTGCATCCTGTCGGTTGGGATAAACGAGAGAGGCCACGCTCAAAAACAAACGCAGAGGGCATTGAGAGAGACCATCACAGCAGCACAGAACGCATTCCCAACTGCAAGTATCCATGTCCCTTTAGTCAACTTCTCAAGTAGGCTCTCAATAAAGGATAAGGATAACATGAGAGAGTTAAATCGCAATATTGTAAAAAGCAATGGCCATAGTTTCCTCCCTAAATTGGATGAAAGGGATTTTAAAGTGGGTTCTGATAACGTGCATTGGGAAACAGAGACAGGCAAAGCAATGCTTGTAAATTGAATAGTTTTACAAGGAATAGTCAAATCACAACTACTAATATTCCATAGGATTTGCACGCAAAGAAGTGATTTCAAAATAGCTTGTAAAACTCTATTTAATGCTCTCAGACTAAGAGGATACACTAGGACATTCCTCCGGAAAGCCCAAAAAACCTTCTTAGAAATAAGAGTGCGGGATACAGGCCCCAAATTGGCCCTGATAACCAGTTATTCAACACAGAGCACATTAGCCAACAACAGAATAAAAAGGAATTTTGAGAACCGAACGGACGATCTTCTAAAAGATTATAAAATTATTATCTAGTACACAGCAAGCTAAAAGAAATCAACACACCAGCACGCCAGGGACCCAAACAATTAGTCAAAAATAGAACCACAAAACGCGTCTTAGAGATTAAACAAATAACAGCCAGAACCAGCAACTGCATTTATTTAATCACATGTGAAAAATGTGGTTTACAATATGTCGGAGAGACAGGTAAAACAATAGTTATCTTAAGTACCTCTCGGAGAGAGTCATATGGGGTCCAAGCCACTAGATGGCGCAGGCACACAGCCTAACATACACTCACGGAACAATTCCATTGGATCGTGAACTGTCGCTCATGGCGTGGTTATGTCCCCACCCACTGGGTATATAACCTAAGGTCCGCCCTGAGCAACGTCATTCCTCGCTTTCTGTGCTTCGCATACACGTCTTAAACAAAGAGAATCACCTTTCGACTGTTGAAAATTGTTTTCCATAAAGGACGGGTTTCAAACTTGTGCCGCGGAAATTCGCAGTCCTACGTTGGTGTCCTTCTCTCACTCACGGACGTTCCAGCTTTAAAAGCTTCCCGTAGTGCGGTACCTTCACAACATCAGCTAAACAGTAAACAGCCTCGCCGATCTCGGAAGCTAAGCAGGCCTAGGCCTGGTTAGTACTTGGATGGGAGACCGCTTGGGATTACCAGGTGCTGTAAGCTTCGTCACCACAGTTGTAAAACGTGGCTTCTCTCTGTTTAGACTCCTGTTCCTCAACACTGTTTTGTGAGTACCAGACGACTTCTCCTCACACTACATTACTGTTGTAATATATTATTAGTTGTAAAACAATAATATTATATTATAATATATATAAAAAAAAAAAAAAAAAAAAAGAAGTTTCCTCTTGGGCTACCATTTCTTCTCAGACTACAACCAATACCCAAGATGGCCTGCGGGGGTGGCGACAGCCCTCCCCAGTTCCCAGTGGAGCACCACGAGTCCTACTCTTCTACTCCACCACCACTTTTCTTCTTCTATCCGGTTGTGAGTTACAGACAGTTTTCCTCACAACGTTTTGGTTATTTTATATATTATTATTTATAATGATATTATATTATAACTTAAAAGTGAAGTGTTTCTACAATGTCTTGGACTGCTGGTTCCTTCTTCAAGCTACACCAGCAGTCAAGATGGCCTGCGGGGGTGGCGACAGCCCTCCCCAGTTCCCAGTGGAGCACCACGAGTCCTACTCTTCTACTCCACCACCACTTTTCTCCTTTATCCGGTTGTGAGTTACAGACAGTTTTCCTCACAACATTTTGGTTATATTATATATTATTATTTTATAATGATATTATATTATAACTTAAAAGTGAAGTGTTTCTACAATGTCCTGGACTGCTGGTTCCTTCTTCAAGCTACACCAGCACCCAAGATGGCCTGCGGGGGTGATAAGGGCCGCCAACAACAAGCTCCACACGCTCTTCACCACACTGGTAAACAGACCTGTGGAGCCAGACCCAAGACATCAGCCAGGCCTTGCCGGCTTGCTCTGGGTGCTGCTCTCCCTCCAGCGGGATCTCGTCAGCCCACCACCTCGTCCTCTCTCTTCAGACCCCTCAACCTTGACGCGTCTCAGAGACACAGTGACGAATCCTTCCTGGGCTCCTCCCCTGCCGGGAAGGCGGCTCGTACCGCCAACAACAAGCTCCACATGCTCTTCACCTCACTGGTAAACAGACCTGTGGAGCCAGACCCAAGACATCAGCCAGGCCTCGCCGGCTTGCTCTGTGTGCTGCTCTCCCTCCAGCGGGATCTCGTCAGCGGCCGAAGGCACGAGTCTCAATCGACGTGGCTCCCCAACGACCCTCGACAACCGACTGCTTCCCTCAACATTACAGGTATGTACATTGTGAAGCTAGGTTTGTTTAGCTGTTTAGCTAACCTTTTCGATTTCGGGAGTAGCAACCTCGTTGGATGGCCGGCGCCACCCTAGCATGTTTAGCATTCCAGATAGGCTGTTTTCAAGGTGCCACACCAACTCGTCTATGACATAGCCATAGCATCGGAGCTACTTCGGCTATTGTTTCACGCTGCTCTCTTACGGTCACTGAATGCCTCACGTTGCTGTCCAACAGCCAACATGACGGCTGCCAGGATTACGACCGGCACAGCGTCTCTGGAGGGGCCAATCGGACCCTGCAACTCCGTCTCCAGGAGGAGCGTGCTCAGACGCTCTCCCATGCCTTGGGCCCCGTCCAGGGTGTAGCAGTCCCAGACTGCACACCGGGACCGCTCCCCAAAGAAAGGCAAAAGCTCTTGACACAGACCCCCACCATGGGTGGGTCTGTGGCCAAGCTGCACAGTATGTACACGACAAAAATCACTGTCGGGGGACCACTGCTTCCCCTGTCCCAGGTTTTTCAGAGCACATTACACGGCTAGCTGGAAGGAGCCCATGACTCTCCCGGCTACTCCGCACTGCTCTCGTGTCCCTCCCCCCGTAGTAGCGTCTGGGAGGCATCTCAATGCTTCAACGTTACTCCAGGGCTCCCAGGGCTCCCAGAGCTCCCTTCTTCAGGAGATGGGCCACGCCCCTACTCCTGAACAGTTGGCTAGAGTTCGTCGCCTACATGAGAAAATTGTGACCTTCACGTACTGACTCACCGACCTGACCGGCCTTATGGCCACGGCTTCCATCACCTCTAGGTGGCTGGAAGCCTCACCTGGTCTGGATCCCGTTGCCCAGAGAGAGTTCTCCGAGGGTGCTATCATCCCCGGAGACCTCTTCAGAGGCGCACTCGAGAGGATGACCCTCAACGTGGAGGTGCAGCGTCCAGGCTGCGAGGCCCTGACCAGCAGCCGAAGTGACACACACCCTACCCTCCCCCCATGCGCCGGGCCCAGCACCGGACGTAGCAGTCTCGGACTGCACGTCCAGTCCGCCCGCAATGCGCTTCTGGACCATGGCACAGGTGGGCGTCCTGGACGTCCCTGTAGCCAGGTCCCTCGATATTGTTTGCACAAGTACAGCACTTTTTTCTGTAGTACAGTACACAATACAAAAAGACAACAAAACAATATCCACGGAGGGGGGTGGACATGAACCCACTGCCACGGGGGCCCCATGGGCCCCCCCGACACAGTGGGGCAGGGCATATTGGCATAAGGTCAGTGGCGTACCAAAACGCCACTGGGGAGACGGGTCATGCCCAATTTTTCTCTGACATGCCAGGGAACACTACCTCCAGGCGGGGCGTGCCTCCCATAGCCGGAGAGAACCCACTAGCCAAGCACCTGGCACTGTGGGAGTGGTGCGGAGCATCCCCGTAGATCCTCAACACCATAGCGAAGGGCTACAGACCCCAGTTCGCCAGAACACCCCCGGCGTTTTCAGAGGTCATCTTCACCAACGCCAGGGGTCCGGAGGGTCTGATTCTCCAACAGGAGATAGCTTCCTTGCTGGAGAAGGATGCCGTCAGAGAGGTACCCTTGGCCCAGCGTCGCAGCGGGTTCTACTCCCACTACTTTCTGGTCAAGAAAAAGTGGGGGGGTCTACGTCCCATCCTGGACCTGCGGATACTCAACAGGCACCTCAAGTCTTTTCAGTTCAAGATGCTGACGGCCGAGTCTCTGGTGCGCTCCATACGCCCAGGCGACTGGTTCACATCCATAGATCTAAAAGACGCCCATTTCCACATCCCTATTTACCCACCTCACAGGAAGTTCCTGCGGTTTGGGTTCCAGGAAAAGGCTTACGAGTACACGGTCCTTCCATTCGGGGTGTCCCTCAGTCCCAGAGTGTTCGTCCACTGTACGGAGGCCGCTCTGGCACCCCTGAGACTTCTGGGTCTATGGGTGTCCAGTTACATAGACGACTGTCTCCTGTGTTCGGATTCAGCGGAGGAGGCCGCGAGGAACACGACTCGGGTCGTGTCCCATGCGACCTCACTGGGTTTTCAGGATAAACCTAGCCAAGAGCATGATGACGCCTACCCAATCCACAGATTTCATGGGCATCACTCTGGACTCTGTCTCCTACAGGGCTCCGCTGAGTCGGGACAGAGTCAACAACCTGAAGTGCATGACCATGTTCAAGTCAGGCCGCACACTTCCACTGGGTACGTGTCTACGGATGGCCTCTGATAGGTCTGGACAGACTCCATATGAGGCCTTTTTCAGCGTTGGCTGAAATCCCTCTTCCACCCTTGCCCCAAGGACCTACACCTATGGGTCTGGCCCGTGAGAGGCTAATGCTGACTGAGGCCGGTCTCCCTCCGAATGTTGTCTCAACGATTCAGGAGGCCAGAGCCCAGTCGACAATGACCCGCTACGAAACAGCCTGGGGCGTGTTCGAGCAGTGGTGCTCAGAACGACCTAACCAGGTTATCCCATTCCAAGCTTCAGTAGTTTACGCCCTGACATTCCTGCAGGAGTTCCTAGACAGAGGTCTAGGCCTCTCCTCAGTGAAAACCCACTTAGCAGCCATCTCGGCCTGCCAAATGGGCGTTAACGACCAGACAGTATGGAGACATCCGCTGGCGAAACAGTTTGTGAAGGGCGCAGGGTACACAGGATCAACAGACCACTGGTCCCCTCTTGGGATCTGTCTCTAGTCCTCAGGGCTCTAACAATGAGCCCTTCGAACCACTGCAGACGGCTGACCTAAAATGTCTTACACTAAAGCCAGCCCTCCTAGTCGCCCTGACGTCCGCTATGAGGGTCAGCGATCTACACGCACTTTCGGCCAGAGTGACAGTGTCCTCGAACTGCACTCTAGCTCTGAAATGGTGGTCGAACTGAGGTGTTCTGACGGAGGGGATCCCGATGGGTCTCCCCACAGTCAGGAGGTTGGTCACTAAG
Source organism: Protomyctophum bolini (assembly GCF_963924005.1). NCBI lineage: Eukaryota > Metazoa > Chordata > Actinopteri > Myctophiformes > Myctophidae > Protomyctophum > Protomyctophum bolini. Next base: position 117,929 of record NW_027665716.1, on the reverse strand, counting down.
GCTGTCACGATTCTCGATACGAATCGAAATTGAATCGAAATTGACGTTCGATTCAATGTATCGAAATGAGGCTCCGAATCGCGATGTTTTATGTTTTTACTTCCGCGAGCGGCCGGGCCATTCCGCCCATGCGAATGCATGGAGAAAAAAAAGAGACGAAAACCAGCTGTATCGGAGCCGTGCCACACACTGTACACAGTCAGTCACACACACACACACACACACACACACAGAGAGAGAAAGAGAGAGGAGTTGACAGAAGTGAGAGAACGAGACCGCTGTTGCGTTTCACATGGCCAGTGCTGTTGTAGACAGCGGCGACGACGATGATACACGGAAATAAGTGTGGAAAAGAAGACGAGTGCCGTATCCCAAAGGCAACACGTCAAATATGGGCCAGCATCTTAGCAGACATCACAACCCTAACCGCAAGCACGGGAGCAGCGCATGTCGGACCATCGCTTTTTCGCATCGCAGCGACGGTCCCCCCGCTGCGGAGCGGACCGTTGCCCCGTCGGCTAGAATGCTGTCGGAAAATAGTGTGCCTCCCAAAGACAACAACACAGACAACTATATTCTAGATTATTATAGAGAAAAGCTCTCAGCTAATTCGCCCCGTGCAAAACAATTAACGCACGGAGTTGCGGTCTGCATAGCTGCAGACATGCGAGCACTTTCAATGGTGGAAAACGCTGGCTTTCAATATTTAATGAGAGTTGCAGAACAGCAGAACCACGTTACAAAATGCCATGCAGGTCGCATATGACCACGCGTGTGTTGCCTGGCATGTATGATAAAGTGAGGGCACAAATCACTGAAGGGCTGAGCCATGCAGATCAAATTGCACTAACAACAGATGGGTCTATATACTATTTGTCTTTTTTTCCCTTTCTTTTACTTACTTAGAGCTTAACAAGAATGTTACAAGTCATCTCATCTTAAAGAAACATTAAAAAAAAGTTAGGGCATAAAACCCAAAGTTGTTAAACCTTTTATTATTCTCATTCTGATTTGTTATTTATAGAAAATAAATGTGACTTATTGGGAAACAAGTGTTTTTCTTTACAAACCAAGATATTGGCCTAAATTATAATGAATATAGCCCTCAATGCTGAAAAAGGAGGTTTTTAAAAAATTGATTGAAAAAATTGAATCAAATATCGAAGCAAATCGTGAGCTTCAAATCGAAAATTGAATTGAATCGTGGACTAGGCGAATCGTGATAGCGAATCGAACATCGAATCGAATCGTGAGCTGCAAATCGAAAATTGAATTGAATCGTGGACTAGGCGAATCGTGACAGCCCTATTGGTCACCACCAACGCCAGCCTCTCTGGTTGGGACGCCACCCACGACGGGAGGATGCCGTGTGGGATGCCGCATTACGCTCCTCCCACATCGACTACTTGGAACTACTGGCAGTGTTCCTGGCACTCCGAGAATTCGAACAATTCCTCAGAGGTCACCACGTCCTGGTTCGTTTCCGAAAACACCACGACGGTTTGTTACATCAACAGGCAGGGGGGACTCCGGTCCTCTCGCCTGTGTTCTCTGTTATACGTGTTCCCCCCGTTGGAACTGATTCCGCATGTCCTAGCCAGGGTGCGGGATCAGGGATCAGAGCTGCTACTAGTAGCTCCAGCCTGGGGATCTTGGAGACAGGACATAGTCCCTCTCCTGTTCAAAGAACCAGGGCAGCTCCCTCTGTGGAGGGACCTGCTGACCCAGGCCGGAGGAGAGATCTTTCACCCACGTCCTCAGGACCTAGATCTCTGGGTTTGGCCCGTGAAGGGGCGTTCGCTAGAAGCGACTGGCCTGCCTCCGAATGTCGTAGAAACGATCCTTGGTGCCAGGGCTGCCTCCACCAGACGACGCTATAACACTGCCTGGCATGTGTTTGAGCGTTGGTGCTCGGACAGACAGGAAGAGGTCTTCCCTTTTCAGGCGTCTGTGAGACACATTCTGATTTTCCTACAGGAGTTCCTAGACAGGGGTCTTGGCCTCTCCTCAGTCAAGATCAACCTGGCGGCCATAGCGGCCTATCAGGTTGGTATGAACAACAGACCAATCAGTGAACACCTGCTGATCCGTCAATTCATGAAAGGAGTTACACGCCTCAGGCCGGTCGCCAGGTCTCTGGTCCCCTCGTGGGACCTGACAATAGTCCTGGACTCCTTAATGAGAGACCCCTTCGAGCCACTGGAAATGGTGGACCTGAAGTTCCTCTCTCTGAAGACCGCTCTGCTCGTTGCCCTGACAACGGCGAAGCGGGCTGGTGACATGCACGCGCTCTCAGTAAGCAGCAGCTGCTTGAGATTCAGTGGTAATGACACCAGGGTCACGCTCAGGCCGAACCTTTCGTTTCTACCTAAGACTTTTCCCGCGGGCTGCTCGCCCGTGGATCTCGCGGCCTTCCATCCTCCTCCCTTCTCTTCGGTGGAGGATAGGAGACTACATTGTCTCTGTCCGGTGAGAGCCTTGAAAGTTTACAGGTCAAGAACTGCCCCCTTCAGGCTGGGTGAGCAGCTCATTGTGGCCTGGGGTTCCCAATGGAAGGGTAAACCCATTTTGAAAGTAAGACTCTCGCAGTGGATTGTGGAGGCTATACGTTTAGCCTATACCTCGTGTGGTACTGAGCCCCCAGAGGGCCTACGTGCACACTCTACAAGAGGTTTGTCTGCATCCTGGGCCCTGGCCAGGGGTGTCCCTATTCAGGATGTCTGCGCTGCGGCGGGTTGTCTTCTGACCGGCGGGGCTGGAACAGCAGAGCTGTCGGCCCTTGGTCAGGGACATTTTCATGAGGTCAAGTGGTCCCTTCTGGCCCCTGACCGTTAGGGATGGATGACCATCGTGTCTCTTGACCAGCGGGGCTGGAACAGCAGAGCTGTCGGCCCTGGGTCAAGGGCATCCTCATAAGGTCAAGAGGTCCCTTTCTGGCCCCTGACCGTTATGGGTGGATGACTATCGTGTTTTTTGACCGGCAGGGCTGGAACAGCAGAGCTGTCGGCCCTGGGTCAAGGACATCTTTTATAAAGGATGTCTCTTTTGGGTGAACGCGCAGGGTTGGCTTCTTGGGCCTCCTTTGCGTTTGGTCTCTCTCCAATGGAGATGATCCTAGGGTCGAATATTTTTCTATCAGCCGAAGGCGATCATACGGGAGCGTTATGTTCCCCATATGACTCTCTCCGAGAGGTACTTAAGATAACTTCGGGTTACTTTAGTAACCTCAGTTATATAAGACGTCAGAAAGCAGGTTGATAGGAATGACGTTGCTCAGGGCGGACCTTAGGTTATATACCCAGTGGGTGGGGACATAACCACGCCATGAGCGACAGTTCACGATCCAATGGAATTGTTCCGTGAGTGTATGTTAGGCTGTGTGCCTGTGCCATCTAGTGGCTTGGACCCCATATGACTCTCTCTCTCGAGTCACTTATATAACTGAGGTTACTAAAGTAACCCGAAGGTACTAGGCTGGGACGACACAGATACAATATTAACAATGCCAAAAAGACAACCACAAGATTGGTGCAACATTTCATGGCTCACGGCATTGAAGCTCTAAAATGCGCTGGACTTCAACACAATCCTAACTGGACAGTAGGACAAAGACGTTTTAATGAAAAACAGTGGATTAAGAACCTCAACACGGATTTTCCTGGAGGCTTAAACATGCCTAAAATCAGATCTTGAACACTACAAAACTTAAACTCAGGATTAAACTGGAGAAATCTAAAAGTGATTGGATCAGACTTCCTTCGGATACATGGCGAATGCATTTATTCCTTGCATTGTGCACTGAAGTCTTTTAATGTCCCCCTTTTTTTGTGTGTGTGTGTGTGGGGGGGGGGGATCTAGCTGATTGGGCGCATGGGACCTTGGGCACCAGGGGGAACATTTTTTTTTCCTTTTTAGACTGCAGCTGAAAGATCTGTTCATATCTTGCTATCATTTACATCATAGGCAGATGTAATATTTTACTACCGTGTCTGATTTCAGACAGCCAGTCTAGGCGTATGGAGGAACAACAACCAACTACAAGTTCTGCAGTGCCATCAGAGCCCACTGCAATGCCATCTGTTAGCACAGCCACAGGTAAGAACAGTTTATTTTTGATTGAATAATAAAAGGAAATCACACCTCTGTGAACTGAGCAATGCAACCTTCATAAAAAAAGTAATTGTTTCATCATTGTGAAGTGCAACCAATAATAATAAATAGATAATAAATAAATGAATAATAATCAGGGGGGCAGTCAGACAGATATTTTGTGAAGCCACTAAGGAAATGAAAGTTCATATAATGGCCTGTTGTGGTGCCGTCATTGGGCTCAAAAAAACCCATAGCCCCATAGAAGTCCATGTATTTGGGCCCAACTTCAACTAGACTGAATTACCTTAATAAACATGGTCATGAATACTTTTGGCTTCCAGTCACTAGTTTAAAGTCTCATTTCTAATGTCATAATATTCTTTTTGGAAAATTATGGTCCCATTTATAAAAAAATGACCATAAAGTCACGCATGTTCTGAGGGGCGTGGCTACCGTTACAGTCTATGAACGGGATCCCCCACCCACTCGAGTCAAAATAAAAACCAATGAAGAAGAAGGGGGGAAGTCCCGCCTCGTTGTCTGGGCCAGCCAATGGGCCAGCTGGGCCCAAACGGATCTAGAAAGATGGCGACTTCTGGGAATATGATTGGACCAGTACTGCTGTCAGAAGTAGGTATATGGTAGAAAGGAATTTGCATTGAAGAACACAAAGAACAAAGAGACTGAAAATTATACTTAATGATAATATTATTGGAAAAACAAAAGAAAAATAAACAACAATTAATTTATGTTATTGAGTTATGGAGGGGAAGTGTGTGTGTGTGTGTGTGTGTGTGTGTGAGTGAGCAGTGATTCCTACCGTCCAGGTAGGACAGCAAGGGGGGGATTGCTCTGGATCGCTCGATCGGGCCTAGCTCGCCATTGTGTTCGTTCAGCAAATCAACATCTTCGGCATGGGTGTTATGAGCTATAGGAAAAAACCTGGCCTGAACACAAAAGAGGCCAAATTAAATATATTATCAAAATAATAATTAAAGTAGCTGTCCATCCGTTAATCCGTTTAAGCTTCAAAATGAAAATAAACAAAACCAAACAAAACACTTCAAACAAACATCACTTCAAACAAACTCATTTCAAACAACTCACCAATTCAGTTCAATCAGTTCAGCTCATCAGTTCAGTTCAGTATTTGGAGTCTAAAACAATCAGGGTCAGTGTTAATACAATCTATGATAATAATACATAAATAATAATAAATAAATAAAACATGTTACATAATAAATAAATCGATAATAATAATAGTAAATAAATAATACATGTATAATAAATAATAATAACAAATATATAATAAATAAATAATACATGTATAATAAATAACATAATAAATAATAATAAATAGATAATAAATAAATGAATAATAATACATAAATAATAATAAATAAATTAAACATCATAATACATAATAAATAAATGGTTAATAAATAATGATACATAAATAAAACAATAAATGATAATAAATAGATAATAAATAATTATACATAAATAAAACAATACATAATAAATAAATGGATAATAAATACAAAATAAATAATTAAATAATAATACAATAAATAAATACATAATAGATAAGCAAATAAATAATACATGATAAAAAATAATACCTTAAAAAAAATCACACCTTTGTGAACGGAGCCAATACATATACTCTGGTCTAGGAGATCAACCCCATTCAGGCTTCTGTACCTTCAAAAGTAATCACACCTTTTGTGAACAAAAAAAAATAATAATAAAAGGAAATCACACCTGTGAACTGAGCAATGCAACCTTCATAAAAAAGTCTTTAGGTGAATCTCAATCCGCTGGGTGGACACTAAACAGTGTGTATTTCGGGGTATATGACGTCACAACGGTGCGCCGCAGTGCTTCCCATTCCACAGACCGCAAAAGACTCGCGCTGACACTACACTAGGGCCACGCACTAGTTTCCCCCGCCTGAGGCCGCTTCCAAAGGATAGCAGCTATGTACCCTGCACGGCGTTCAAAAGCACTTCTTCATCTTATACTTCACCGCAGCTAGCCCGGAGCAGAGCAGAGAGCGGCAACAGCATGATGTCGGATGAAAACTGTAAGTTTTAAACTCTTTAAAAAGTAGTGTTGTGTCACGGAAGCTAATTTTAATATTTTAATATCTTTGGGATAGTATTTAGTTAGTTGTTTATGCTATCAAATGTATCATGACAGACAGAGCCAAATAAAAAAGATCCACTGGCAGCCATTACTGTTTTGGTTTTTAAGCCCTCTTAAAACTTGTCACACACAGGCCACGGAATTTACTTTCAAGTTATTTTCGCGGAGTATTTAGTTGTTTAAACTTCATATATGTGGTCAATTAATCATTATATTAGATTATAATTAATCATGTCGGAGAATTCGAGGACCGTGTCGTCTCGCATTGGGGCGGCCACACACACGAGATGTACCCGTGTGAGCCTACCCTTTTTCGACGTAGCCCGGAGAAATTCACCGCTGTATGATATGAATGATCCGTTGTAGATATTTACAGCCTAGGCTACATGCAATTAGTTTCTAATTGTTTTATTTCCCCAAATGTCAAGTGCATTATAAATAACCGCTATTATATTATTGTTATTATTACTCAGAGATAGATTGTACAAATTGTACAATCTCTTAGTTGAACCCCGTTCCATTTGTACACTCTGATTTTACAATATACATTGGGGTCCCAGAGATAGAAAGCCATTATGGGGGTTCATAGCCTAATTCAGGTCAAACTGGGGGTCCCTTGAAATAAACTGTTTGAAAATCACTGCTAGATCTGTAAAAACATTTTTATGGGGGGTCTGTCCCTGGCATATCTTTTCTAATGGGGGTACGCTGGATAATTAGTATCATTTTGGGGGTCCTTGACATGAAAAAGTTTGGGAAGCACTGCTATAGAGGACTAGAAAAGTCCACACCAAAAATAGAAGATATACAAGCTCCCAACACGTTGCAGTGCGACATGTTGTGACTTGTGAGCGTGTAGATTGGCTATTTTCAGTCATTTATTAATTCATGTTATTTTAAGGTGAAAGTGATCAAACTAGCAATAGAATACAAGTTTAGAAGCATATTCCAGAAACATGAACAGTCTCAGAAATGCCATGATTTCTTCAGCTGGTCTGCCCAAAACGGGGACTACCCATCGATCCGAAGTCCCGTTTGTCCGAACATGCACTGCTCCCGTGCTTGCGGTTAGGTTTAGGTTTGCTCCCGTGCTTGCGGTTAGGTTTAGGTTAGGGTTAGAGATAGGGATAGTAATTTCGGACCAATGAACATTCGGACTAATGACATGTTACCCCTAAAACATCATTACATTATTGAGATTCTATTTAGCTTTATTCCATGTATAGTATAATGCACTTAATACTTTAACCTTCTTATGGTTGCATCTCTGTGTTAAATTATGTATTGTCTCTATTGTGTTAATGTGGTGTATTGACTTTTATCTCTGTTGTTGTTAGTGTCATTCTGGAGAAAATGGGCCTTGCCCAAAGCAGGCCAAGAAGAAGTGGGAGAACTTCAAGGCCAAATACAATGTAAGTATGTAATTATACATTTGAAATTACAATTTTTAATCATGTCATTTAATAGGGCCAAGTTCTAATGTTTATGACATGGCAACCTGTTGTAAAGTCATCATTGGACCACAACAGAACATATTACCCAAGCACAAAAGCCTTTTTTTTAACAATAAGGGAATTCTGAGTTGTAGCACTACTGCCATACAAATAACCTGTAAAACCAGTGGTTCTGAAACCTTCATTTTCCACTGCCTTAGGAGTGCAGGTATCCAAAGACGGGTGAGGAGGTGGCCTGCAGCGGCGGGCCTACAGCAGCACCACCACGTGAGACTGCCATGTCTGGAAGTCTCTGGAGCGGAGCCTGACTGCTGGCCTACAGCACCACCAGGCCTAGCCGAGGCCATACCAGACCATAGTGGTACAGCTGCACTGGGGTCTGGAGCAGGGTCAGGAACACCAGGGCCCAATGTGCAGGCTGGCCCGAAGAAGAGGGGGAGAGTAGTAGTAGTAGTAGTTTACATTTAAATGTAGTAGAGACTCTAGAGAGAACAGCCAGTTCATCCTCTCTCTGCAATGTGTAATGTTCATGTTCAGTGCAATCTATTTTCAGTTCAGTGCAATCTATTTGTTTGTGTTTAATGTTCAATGAATGTACTTTTTATTTATGTATTTGTGTTAATTTTCTACTGGAATGACTTGATTTTGACGTTATTATTTACATGATTGAGTCCGAGATATGTTATCCTTGTTCAATGTTCATTCATTTTTATACTGAAGACAAAATAACAATAAATACATTTTGTATTTACAAAGTTGAATTGAACTATTTACATACCCGTACTCATACATACAGTCATACAATATGCACCGAAAGGGAAATTCTTGGCCGGAACTGCAGTGAATACCGAATATAGGAAACAGATGGCCCCCCGAAAACCGAATATCCGAGTTGATTAATATTATATATTGTTTTTCCTACCATTGCTGTCATGGCCGTACCTTAAAGCTATCTGATTTATGGCAAAATAAATGGGTATGGCGAAACAACTTAAATTAATCACACACAAACACATTAATCATGTTACCAAGATTGCCTTTTTTCACCTTAGAAATATTGCACGAATCAGAGCCTATTTGTCTTTGGACGATGCAAAAACGCTAATCCACGCCTTTGTTTTTTCTCTGCTTGATTTATACTGCAATGCACTTTTTTCAGGACTGCCTAAGAAAACAACTGACAGATTACAACTTGTCCAAAATGCAGCAGCCAGAGTTTTAACTAGAACTAAGATGAGAGAACATATTACTCCAGTTTTGGCTTCACATGCACTGGCTTCCGGTTGTTTTTAGGATTGATTTTAAAATTATTTTACTTGTGTATAAAGCTCTCAATGGTCTCGCACCTTCCAACCTACATGACTGCCTTCCTAAATATGTCCCAAACCGCCCCCCCCTAAGGTCTTCCACTGCTGGCCTGCTCGCTTTGCCTAAAAAAAATGGCAACTAAAAAATACGGGGAAGCAGCTTTTTGCTTCAACGGGCCGTCGGCATGGAACAAGCTCCCACTGTACCTTCGACAGGCAGCCTCACATTTTTAAAGCACAGCTCAAGACCCACTTCTACAACATTGCTTTTAATTGATCTTTTATTTTTTGTTATTCATGTCTGTATTAGTTTACCCTTTGGTTGGGTTGTAAACCTTTTAGAATGATAAACACAAGACGTGTGTAACAGTATAGGTTTGTTTATTCCGCCATCTTTGATCTCATCCTAGCATGAACTCCCGTCCCGAAGTCTCGCGGGACTATACCAGTGTGCAACAGGTAACAGGTAGTCTATGCTACAGTGCCATCGTGTGGTGGTAAATACATGCAGTATGTTACATCTCCCTTCTTAAATAAAAGACAGTGTTTCCATATATTTGTGGTCGCATGGCTTGTAAGGCAAAGTCCAAAGGCACAATCATTGACTGAAAAATATATGTGCTCAAACTAGCAAAGTGAAATAGAAAAATAGGCAACATGGCATAAATCACTTGGACAGTGCATTATACGTACTTAAACCTGGGCAAAGTGCAAAATGTTGTATATGTAAACAGGTGTAGGCATGAGGATAGCTGGTTAGAGTAAGTTCAATACTTACTATTATTCAATACCTATTAGTGCAACTTCAATAAATGCAAATTCACATGTATAATAACCACAGGTAAGTTATATGCATCAAAATAATCAGTGTAAATTTCCTCAAATACAATTCCTTCTCCTTTCCTTTTTTTTTTTTTTTTTAGGAGGGCACAGGCAAAATCATAGAAAATAATACAATGTACAATCAATGTTATTTTTATTTATTTTTTATTTTTTTCAGTATTAGGGCAGCGCTTGGCTTGCACCCTTTACAATGATTCACAAGTCAAGAACTTGTCTCGGCTTGACAGCACGACCTGATCGTGTGACATATTCTTGCCGAGGGCTATCCGGCTGACAGTTCAGGTCTGGAGGCACCACAGGATCACGGTGACGGATCTGTTTGTTGCTGGTGCTGGGCTCCAGCTGTTGGATGACCTCTGCTGTCGCACCGTCTCCGTTGTCGTGTCTCTCTCGGCTCTCTCTGAGATGTCGGCGGTTGCGTCGATAGGTCTGACCTCTGCTGGTGGTGATGTGGTAGCTCCTGTCTGTGTGTGCAGGTCGTGTCACTGTTGCAGGTTTCCAGGAACCGTCCTGCTGGCGAAAACGGACAGGCGTACCAGCAGCTAGCTGGGGTAGAGGTCTGGCAGATCTGTTGAAATACGACTGCTGCCGCTGCTGACAGATCTCTCTCCTCTCACGTACTGACCGCTGACAGACGACTTGAGGTTGCAGGTGTTTTGCTGTTGCAGGAAGAATCGAGCGTAGTCTCCGACTCATGAGAAGTTGTGCTGGTGATTTCAGGTTGTCTACAGGCGTGTTGCGATACTCTAGTATACTGAGGTAGGGGTCTTTGTTTTCAGCTTTGGCCTTGTCCAGTATGCGCTTGGCTATCTGGACATACTTCTCTGCGAGGCCATTGCTCTGTGGGTAGTGGGGGCTAGTGGTGGTGTGTGTGAAACCCCATGATTCTGCAAAGCGTTGAAACTCACTCGAGCTGTAACAAGGTCCATTGTCGCTGATCCAGACCTCTGCGATGCCTTGCCTGGACATGATGGACTTGAGTTTGGAGATAACAGCTGCTGAAGTACAGCTGTACAGTCTTTCCAGCTCAAAGAATCTGCTGTAGTAATCTACAACAATGAGATAGTCTCTTGAGTTCCAGGTGAATAGGTCGGTGCCTATCACCTGCCACGGCCTTTCTGGGATGGCATGTGACAGCAGGGGCTCTCTGGGGTTTGCGCTGCGTCGCTCTTGACATATGCTGCAGCCTTCCACTGCCGCCTCGATCTCTTTTCCCATGCCGGGCCAGAATAGAAGGTCTCTAGCTCTGTTTTTGCTCTTTTCCACACCCATGTGGCTGGAGTGTATCCGCTCTATCATGGTCTCCCTGAGCTTACGGGGAACGATGATCTTTTCACTCTTGAACATGATACCGTTGATTTCCGAGATTTCATCTCTGTGGTTCCAAAACTCTTGAATGCTAAGCGGGCAGTGTGACCTTGTGTCAGGCCAGCCATCCAGTGTAGCTTCTCTCAGTGTAGCGAGCTGTGAGTCTTGGCTCGTAGCCTCTCTTATTTCTGACAGTCTCTTGTCACTCACAGGAACGCTGCTGATAACTGTGTGCACCTGGGCCTCCATTCCTTCATGCAGGGTTCTGTCATTTCCGTGACAGCGTGTCAGCCACAGGTATGTATTTTCCAGGCCTGTGAATGATTGTGATGTCGTACCTGTCGTTGCAGTATCATCCTCTGCAGTCTTGGTGGCGCTGCTGCCAGTGGCTTCTTGAGTATAGCCTCCAAAGGCTTGTGGTCTGACTCTACAACTACCTTGCGGCCATACATATACTCATGGAAACGTTTGCAGCCGAACAGCACAGCATACAGTTCCTTTTCTATCTGTGCATAATTCTCTTCGGTGCTGTTGAGAGATTTTGATGCATAGGCAACTGGCTTGCTGTCTTGAAGCATGACTGCACCAAGGCCACTCTTAGAAGCGTCCACTTGGAGCCGTAGCTCTTTCTCAGGGTCAAAGTACGACAGTACTGGGCCTGGCTGCTGAGTTATCAGTTCTTTCATCTGTTTGAATGCTTTGTCGTGGTTGGCATCCCACACAAACTCACTGTCGTGTTTTAGTAGTTGTCGCAGTGGTGAGTTGATCTCTGACAGATGTGGAGCGAATCTGGCCAGATAGTTTATCATCCCCAGGACTGTCTCCAATTCTGCCTTGTTCCGTGGTGGCTGCATCTCCTTCACAGCGTTCACCTTCTGTGGATCAGGCTTTATGCCTTCATGTGACAGTGTGTGGCCAAAATAACTGACCTCTGACACGCATATGTGGCATTTGTCAGGGTTCAGTCTCACACCTCTCTCTCTGGTGCGCTGCAGCATGGCTCTGAGGTGTCGGTCGTGTTCCAGCTTGGTTTTACCGAACACCAGTACATCATCGACGATGGCTGCCACGCCGCTGAGGCCCTCGTATGTCTCGTCTACACGCCGCTGGAACTCGTCCTGTGCTGAGATGATCCCGAATGGCAGTCTGAGGAAGCGATACCTGCCAAACACTGTGTTAAACGTGGTTAACATTGAAGACTCATTGCTCAGCTTTATGGCCCAATAGCCTGACCTAGCGTCTAGAACGCTGAAGTATTTTGCTCCGGCAAGCTTTGTGATGACGTCCTCCAAAGTAGGTAGGGGGTAGTGAGGCCTCAGTATGGCCTTGTTGAGGGGCCTGGGGTCCAGGCACACCCTCAACTTTCCTGTCTTTGGCTTCTCCACGACGACGAGTGCGTTCACCCAGTCTGTGGGTTATGTGACCTTACAGATAATATTATTGTTTTCCATACTGTCGAGCTCATCTTTAAGGCGGTTTCGTAGAGCTATAGGGATCCTGCGTGGTGGGCAGACTACTGGTGTGATGTCAGGGTCAACACGAAAGTTGCATTCACCTGGGAATTCACCTATGCCCTGGAATACATCGGCGTACTCCTCCAATATGCTCTGACAGTCAGTGTCCATTTTTTCTTTGTCTTCAGACACGGCCATCACTATCTTGACTAGGTTTAGGTCACGGCATGCTTTCATAGCAAGAACAGGTGGGGAGCTAGTGTCAACAATGTGGAAGTCTAGCAGCAGTGTATTGTTTTTGTGTCTGCACTTCAACTTACATTTTCCATCCACAGTCAGTGCATGTCCTCCATAGTCTGTGAGCTTGCGCGTCACTGGTTTCAGTGGAACGTCCTGGAAAAGCGTCTGGAAGATGTTGACTGGAATGGTGTTGGCCTGTGCACCGGTGTCCACCTTGAATCTGACCTTTTGTGGGGGAGAGCCAAGCTCAACATCTGCGTAAGCTTGCTCACTGCTTTTCCCTTCATTCTCAATAGTGATGCTGTCAATGTAGAGCCCTGACTCCTCTTCATCAATGTCCTCTTCGTATGCATCTGTGTTCTCTCTGACAGTATGCACTGTCTTGCGGTGAAAACCTGACTGTGCTGGGCCCTTTGATTTACATGCTCTGGCGAAATGATTAAACTTTTTGCATTTCATGCATTGTTTTCCTTTTGCTGGACAAACATCCTTGCTGCTGTGTTGTTGCCCTGCACAGTAGCCACAGGTTCTCTGAGTTGAATCATATTCTCTTGGTTTTGCAGCTTTCTGCGGTCTCTCCTGCCTGTATGGCTTTCTGTTTACAGCATGTACAGTATCGTGATCTCTGGCATTACCCATTGTCTTCAGCTGCTGCTTTGCCAGCTCATGGGACCTTGTAATGTCAATGGCTTTCTCTAGTGTGAGCTCTGCTCCCTGGCTGAGTAGTTTCTCACGTACATGTGGTGAATTTGTTGCGAAAACAATGCGGTCTCTGACCATTTCATCACTATCTCGGTAGCCACAGTAATTTACAAGCAGTTTTAGCTCAGTCACAAACTTTTCTATTGATTCATGTTCACCCTGCATCCTTTCTTGAAACTTGTATCTAGCATAGATGGGGTTGGCTTTGGGAGTGATGTAGGCCGTATACTTATCATAATAAGTTTGTAATTTCTTGGCGTCATCTGCTGTGAGTGTCCAAGTGTTGAAAACATCACGACCTTTTTCCCCGATCCATAGAAGAAGATAGCTGCATTGGTCCGCCTCTTCCTTCTCTCTGAGCGGGCCGGTGAACATCAGCTGGGCATGCTGCTTGAAGCGTCTCCATGCCTCAGGCAGGTTTGTGGAATCCCAGTCCATCCGTGGAGCAGGAACACCGTAGGAATCCATTTTTTCAGCGATGGGTTAGCAGATTATCCGCTACTCTGACACCATGTATTAGTTTACCCTTTGGTTGGGTTGTAAACCTTTTAGAATGATAAACACAAGACGTGTGTAACAGTATAGGTTTGTTTATTCCGCCATCTTTGATCTCATCCTAGCATGAACTCCCGTCCCGAAGTCTCGCGGGACTATACCAGTGTGCAACAGGTAACAGGTAGTCTATGCTACAGTGCCATCGTGTGGTGGTAAATACATGCAGTATGTTACAATGTCCTCACTGTATTGCATTGCACTACTACTTGTTTTTTAATGTCGTTGCCTTGCTTTTCTTTTTTTTCTCCATTGCTCTGTAAAGCACTTTGAGCTGCATTTCATGTCATGAAAGGTGCTATACAAATAAAGTTTTATTATTATTATTATTAAATAATCACTATTATGGGTCCATAAAACATTTATTCAGCTCTTTTGAATGCATTAATTGCATACACTATTCAGTGATATATTTTCTGCCTAAATTAAATAACTGGGTGACAGCATTTGTAAGATTTGTGTTAGATTACACAGTAAAATACTATTGTGATTAATGTCTATCCAGTATCCAGCCTATCCATTTGGAGCTGAGAGTTGGCCTGGTTTAACCTTTTCATTCATGTAAATGTAAATGTGATTAACTGATTAAGAGTAGCATTCTGATTAATTAATTTCTCTCAGTTGAATTAACAGTTTATACTCACTTTACAGTAGGCTATATAGGCCTATATGTGGTTGTTTTAAATGTAAAAGTAGACCTATATTGTCAAAGTTAAATGTCATTATAGCAATAAACTTAGCCTATATGAAAACAAACTAGCTGTTAGCTGGCTGTAAAGGTATAGGCATACACAAATTAACCATGAACTTACTTAGAAGATCTACAAGCTCATAGCGTAGATCAGTGATTGATCGGTGCCTGCTAATACAAATCAAACAGCAGATGTGACAATAGTCTGTATTCTATCCAAATGTAAAAACATTTATCATTAAGTGAATAGGCTATATATATATGCAGGTTACAGGTAGCCTATAGAGCGCCGCAGTCCCGCCCCCTTTCAGAAAAGCGAGTGGCCCAGGAAGTGGAAGCCCCATGCATTCTCCCATCGGCACTTTTAATATAATTTATTTAAAGACGGTTATGCCGCGGACAAAGCCAATTCGGATCGTGACGAATCATCAAATAAAACAAATAGTGTTGTCTCCTTACTTTCTTTTCTTCTTTCTAATGATTTGATCGTCCCAAAATGCATGGGGCTTCCACTTCCTGGGCCACTCGCTTTTCTGAAAGGGGGCGGGGACTGCGGCGCTCTATATCCTTCCTTTCAGCAACTCTTTGCACAGAATCAGGACTCAGGTTAAATCAGATTCGACCATAGACTCGACGTAATAATAATAACAATAATATAATAGCTGTTATTTATAATGCAATTGACATTTGGGAAAATAAAACAATTGGAAACGAATTGCATGTAGGCTGTAAATATCCACAGATTCATATCATACAGCGTTGAGAGCCACGGCATCATTTCGTTCCACAACAACGTAGGAGCAACGGGGAATTGCTTCTAGCTATGCCGACAAGGGGGAGCCAGACACAGGTACATCTCGTGTGTGGCCGCCCCCAAGGCGAGACAACACGGTTCTCTGATTCTCCGACATCGTTGTGGGATATTTTTAAATAGGCCGTTTTATGATTAATTGAACACAAATATGAAGTTTAAACAACTAAATACTCCCCAAAAATAACTTGAAAGTAAATTCCGTGGACTAAAAAAGTAGTACCGCACCTTGTAGGGTGAACCCCCTGAATTGGGATTCACCTATTGTTTCATCATTGTGAAGTGCAACCAATAATAATAAATAGATAATAAATAAATGAATAATAATACATAAATAATAATAAATAAATAAAACATACATAATAAATAAATCGATAATAAATACATAACAGATAAGTAAATAAATAATACATGTATAATAAATAATAATAATAAATATATAATAAATAAATAATACATGTATAATAAATAGATAATAAATAAATGAATAATAATACATAAATAATAATAAATAAATAATACATCATAAATAATAATAAATAAATAATAAATAAATAAATAATACATGTATAATAAATAATAATAAATAGATAATAAATAATGATACATAAATAAAACAATACATAATAAATAATAAATACATCTCTGAGGATCGTCACCTTGCCGTGGTAGAGGTTCTTGCGTGCCTCAATGACCCATAGAGCTATGCCAACGGGAGAAATGTTCTCCTGGCAGGGAGGGAGGGACCCATGCTGGACAGGTCGAAGGGTAGAGGACTGACAAAGAGCGATCCACTGGTCCTCCAGGTTGGGGGTTGGGCACAGGGCTAACAACCCAGTACCGTAAAAAAAACATTTGTTACGGAAACAGCAACAAAGGAAATCAACACGAATGTACGGAATGGGCTTCCAGGGTCATTGGATGATACTCGTATGAATGGCAGTAGTGAAAGCCGAAAGGAAGCTACTGACAGGAAGTTGGAAGTCCTGAACGCCAAATGTAATGTAAGATCGGTTTCTGGAACGTACAAACCATGTACGAATCAGCAAAACTGGCCCAAGTAACGTCCGAAATGAGACGTTACAACCTGCACGTCCTTGGTATCAGTGAGAGCAGATGGATAGGATCCGGCAGACAAAAGACTAGCACAGGGGAGACAATACTATACTCAGGTAGGGATGACAACCTACACCATGAAGGGGTAGCTATTATACTGAAGAAAGGAACAGAAAAATGTCTGATGGAGTGGAAACCCATCAACAGCAGGCTTATGAAGGTCAGGATGAGAGAAAAGCACATCAACACCACCATTATCCAGTGTTACGCCCCCACTAACGACAGTGATGAAGAGGCAAAAGATGCCTTCTACAAACAACTGCAAGCTGAGTTGGAAGGGTCACCACGGCATGACCTAAAAATTGTAATGGGTGACCTGAATGCTAAAGTTGGGAACAAGAACACCAACTACGAAAGAGAAATGGGGAATGAAGGCTGTGGAACCATGAACGACAACGGAAAACGGCTGCTGGATCTGTGTACCACCTACAACCTCATCATTGGAGGAACTCTCTTCCCACACCATGACATACACAAATTGACATGGTGTTCCCCAAATGGAAGAGACAAGAACCAGATCGACCACCTGATGGTGAATGGCACCTGGAGACATTCTCTCCTAGATGTACGAGTGAGGAGGGGAGCCGATGTCAACAGTGACCATCACCTGGTAACAGCAGTACTGAAGCTCAAGCTCAGGAGAACAGAACGAAGAGAATTAGGACGTCAGCATTTTGATGTGGGTAAAATGCATACTCCCAGAGTCAAGAATGCCTTCGTCCTAAAGTTGAAGAACAGGTTCCAAGCGCTGACGAGCATTGAAGATGGTCGCATACAACCAGAAAACATCAACACCATGTGGGAAAAGAACAGTATAAAACAGTATACTCTGAGAGTAGTAAAGCCTGTCTAGGAACAACCAAAAACAAAAGGAAGGAATGGATCACAACAGACACCTGGCAGTGCATTGAAAACAGGTGACACCTGAAGAAGAAAGTCTTGGAAACAAAATCTGAAAGGCTACAGGAAAGATACAAAGACCAGTACAGAGAAGCTGAGCGAAAAGTAAAAAAGATGATTAGAGCAGATAAGAGGGCCTACATGGAGGACATCGTGAAGCAGGCAGAAGATGCAGCCAAAAGAGGACAACAGGGGACTGTATACACTACAGGATCACCAACACTATATGTGGAAAGTACCGCCGAAACACCAACGGGCCAATCACAGACAAAAATGGAAGACTCCTCACATCTGAAGCAGATATCGAAACTAGATGGGCAGAACACTTCAGCGAAATCCTCAACAGACCACCTCCAACTTTAGAGGCTGATATACAGGAAGCAGAGGTCGACCTTGATGTTGAGATTGAACCACCAGAGATGGAAGAAATCATGTCCTCCATCAAATCCCTCAAGAATGGGAAAGCTCCCGGGCAGGACAGCCTAAATGCAGAGCTGTTCAAAGCAGACCCAGAGCTGGCGGCTAAAGTGCTAAAACCACTCTTCAGAGCCATATGGGAAAGGAAGAAGGTACCGGATGACTGGACAAAAGGTGAAATTGTGAAGATCCCAAAGAAAGGTGCCCTCAGCAACTGCAACAACTGGCGTGGCATCACCCTTTTGTCTATCCCCAGCAAAATCCTTGCCAAAATTATTGTTCAAAGACTATCTGATGCAATCGACAAAAAACTTAGAGAGGAACAAGCAGGGTTCCGAAAAGGTAGGGGATGTATTGACCATATATTCACCCTACGGAACATCATAGAGCAATGTACAGAGTGGCAGAGGCAACTGTATATCAACTTTGTGGATTTCGAGAAGGCTTTCGATAGCATTCACAGAGACAGCTTGTGGAGAATACTACGTGCATACGGGATAACAAACCAACTTGTCCTTCTCATCAAAAGTTTCTATAACAACTTCACATGCCAAATTGGAAATAGTCAACACAGTTTCGCAGTCAAAACAGGAGTGAGGCAAGGTTGCGTTATGTCTGCACTACTCTTCAACCTGGTCATAGACTGGGTTATGAGAAGAACCCCTGAAGACATTCCAAGAGGCATCAGATGGACCCTCTTCTCACAATTGGAAGATCTCGACTTTGCAGATGACTTGGCTCTGTTCTCCCACACACACCAACAGTTGCAAGAGAAAACAAGTCGTCTGAACACTTTTGCAAAGCAAATAGGTCTGAAGATCAACCAGAAGAAGACAGAACTGATGGTGCTCAACATCCCAAACCCCACACCAGTACACATAGAAGGAATAAACCTACCCACAACAGAAAATTTCACCTACTTAGGCAGCGTAGTAAGTCACGATGGAGGCGCAGGTAATGACATCACAAGCAGGATCAGCAAGGCCAGAAACACCTTACAGAGGCTTAACAACGTCTGGAAGTCGGCCCAGTACAGCACCAACACCAAACTTAGACTGTACCAGAGCTGTGTCCTGTCTACCCTGCTATACGGTTCTGAATGTCGGAGAACGACAGAAAATGATCTCCACAAACTGTCAACCTTCCACACCAAAAGTTTAAGGAAAATCCAGCGAATATTCTGGCCCAAAACCATTTCCAACCAACACCTTCTTGATCTGTGTAAACAAGAAAACATGGATACCATCCTTATGAGAAGGCGGTGGAAATGGATTGGGCATGTCATACGTAGAGAACAGGACAACATCACCAAAACTGCACTTCACTGGACACCAGAGGGCAAACGCAGAAGAGGCCGACCCAAGAACACCTGCCGTAGGACAGTGGAGGGAGAGTTGAAGACCCTGCATCACACCTGGGGATCTATAAAGACGCTGGCCCAGGACAAACTGAAGTGGAGATCCTTTGTTGCTGCCCTACATGCCAGCCGGCGTAAAGGGCAGTAAGTAAGTAATAAATACAAAATAAATAATTAAATAATAATACATAAATAATGATAATAAAAACACTTAGTAATTATTATTCTATAATTTATAGCTGAAGTGCCAGATCCAGATGCAGCACTTGGGTGGAAGAGCGAGGGCTTTCATCCGAAAGACATCCTGTTCACTGCAGACCCTGGACCTCTCAATGCTGCAGCTGATCTCCAGTCTGACAATCCAGTGGGCTTTCTGGAGCTGTTCCTATGCGATGAGCTGCTGAACAGTATCGTTGAGCAGACCAATTTGTATGCCAGTCAGTGCATTGAAAAGGTCAGCAACCCAACCCCACACGCTAGATCAAGGGCATGGAAACCTCTCACCCTGTCAGAATTCAAAAGGCTTTTGGGAATTCATTTTCTTACTGCTCTTGTCCACAAGCCTACGCTTGGCATGTACTGGACCACTGACGATATGCTCGTAACCCCATATTTCGCTCAGGTCATGTCTCGTAATCGTTACCAGCTGATATGGCGGTATATGCACTACCGTGATAGCACCAGTTTAACACCTGAGATGACAGGATGTACAAAATCAGGCCAGTCTTGGATTTCTTGTGTTCAAAGTTCAAAGAGATGTACCAACCACACCAAAATATCTCTATTGATGAAGGTACACTTCTGTTCCGTGGCCGTCTTAGTTTCAAAGTGTACAATCCTATGAAACCAATAAATCAGTCACAAATAAGGCATAGAGTGCATAGCTGGAAATGCCGGGGGGAATCAGTAAGATTTTGGACCACAATATTTTGGACCAATCGCAACACTTTCATACACTATTTTCATACACTGAGAATGTAAACGGATTGTAAAATGTCAATGTAATTTCTGTACTCCTAATTCCTACTACTAATTCCAGCAATGCACTCTACAGCGCATATTGTGCCCAGTGTGTGTAGCCCAAATTGCCCTTCTATCGCTTAAAAGTTTGCACTTTGTTGCATTTTAAATGCACTGACTTTTTTTTGTATTCCTAAAGCCTACCTCAGTTCCGAATGTTTTATATAGATATTGGATATTTTGCTACATTTTAGTTGTTCTAGATGTTTCAAATTTCACTATTTTTGTTTGGAAAAAAGACCAAGAACGGAGGACCCATCTTAACCCAGACACTGTGGACGATATTCTTTTCCTGCACAGCAACCTTAGGGATTAAATGTTATCGGCAGGCAGCCATCATATTGTGACTGAGTGAGTACTACTAGTCTAGTTGTGCCGGCGCCCATGTTCATTTTTCGTAGCCTCCCTTCATTCAGTTTGGATTTTGGTCAATATATTTACTGCTACAGTAAAAATGTAAGCTATTGTCTGTTGTGTAAAATGGAGTGGCTAGTTTGTGTTCTGTTTCTATTTAGGAAAAAAGTGAAAGATTTTTTTATTCAACCTATACAACAACGTTTCACCCCTCCGGGCTTTCTCAAGTTTCTATTTTTATTCATGACTCGCACGTGTGTATGGTGTATTAGTTAATGTGAGTTACGTTAACGGTCCTCCTTGTCACACACATCCTGTTAACACTGAATGTAGTTAGTTGTACCGCTGCTGAGAGTGTTGTCAAAGGCTGCTTCCATCTTGTGTTAATATATTAGTACAGTACAAATAAAGTACTTTGAAATCGAGTGACCGTTTTTTGTAGCCTATTTATTTCATGTAATAAGCAAGGGGTAACGAGTCGGGTAACGGGTCCATTTTTTGACGGGCGGGTCGGGTCTGGTTTCGAGTTTTATATAAATCACGGGTAACGGGGGGGTAGCAGAACTGATGTTTGACGGGCAGGTCGGGTGCGGAAATCGGACCCGCGCAAGTTAATAGAGAAAGAAAGGCGCGCGGTGGCGTCACTATACTGTACACAGCAGTAGCCTATTATACACAATACAATCATGGAGAAGGACACTGGACAGCAACAAGTTAACAACCATATTGACCGCTAACTGTGGTTATTAGCCCAAATATTCGTAGAATATTATTCACATTGGCTATAACCTATACCTGTCGGGAACATTTAAAATGATTCCTCTATAACAAATAAAAAAGCACGACCAGTGACCACACAAACAGATGAAATAACGTTGGCCTTTTTATTATAGCCTAACAAGGCAGCGCACGAGCCAGCAGCCAAATACAAATAGGCCTATATAAGGCCAATTAAAACAAATAAAACAAATCACAGTAGCGAGTAGCCTAACAAGGCACTGAGTGAAGGCAGCGCACTGAGCGCAGCAGCCAAAATAGCCTACAAATATAGGCCCAAATATAGGCCTATAATGCCGAACTTTAACACAAAATATAGGCCTATCTAAATCAAATCACAGTAGCCTATATCCATGCAGTATCCACCGCTATAGCGCACACTCACACACAATGTAATTATGAAATGCAAGAACATGAAATAAACGATACAAAATAAGAGTGTAACAGTGTTCATGGATATTTCTTTAAATAAGACACATCACCTATGGTGGCCCTGCCCAGATGCCAATCAGCGGGCTATTTAAGCCCCATCTGGGCATGGCCACTTAGATTTTTTTGATTTCCACGAGAGCAGACGTTTCGTGTATCTCAGCAGTTTTGACACTTATTAAACAATATATATACATATATATATTTAGAACATACAGCTGCGTGGCACCCAGTCCGCTTACCATAGGTAAGAAGAGAGCCGGTCGTCTCGACGACTCCTCTCAGGGCGCCGCGTACCTCCACTGAAAAAAACAACAGCAACAAGCTGCAGACAGTGGAGGAAGACAGTGGAGGAAGCCTCAGTCTTGTCCGTGCGTCCGCTCCCTGGCGAAACCTGACCACATTGGGGGAAACCTTGTGACAGCGTTCGGTCCGTGCGTCCGCTCCCTAGTGAAACCTGACCACGTTGGGGGGAAACTAGGAGACGGCGTTCGGTGTGGCCAAAGCCAAGTGCGAAACCGACCAAGCGTTGGTGGAGCCTTGGTTCCCTGGCTGCAGAAGTGGTTGAGACCCCAAGCAAAGTCGACATCGTCGGTGAACCTCCGGGTCTATCATCGCGGCTGTACACCGCGACGGCGGCCGGCAGGGTAGAACCCAGACGAGCTGACCTAGTCGGCGTACTCTGAGGCCATCTACGGTCGATGATCGTTGCCGCCGCGGTCCGGCCAGACCACACGGCAGAGAGTGTAAACAAACAATTCTAGCGTGTTCCAACTTCCTCATTGACAGGTTGACATGAGCGTTATAGTGTAAGTGTAGGAGGGATGCCCGTCAAGGACGGCTGCCCAGACTGCACTGTGCCTCATGGTTCACAAAAGGGGGCGGTGTGGCTCAAAGATCAGGAGACAAAACTCCCGATGACCCACCGTGTCATGCCTGCAATTAAATAGCTCACAATTGGTTCTGGTTAATATATACTTATATGCTTATAAGTATGATAATGGCTACAACAACACACTATGCAGGTGGACTTGTAGGCCGACTTGAATGATATACAAAAGTTTGGAGGGCTCCAGTGTGCTTAATGTCAGATTGTTTTGTGCTAGAGCGCCTCAGAGCGACTGAGCAGTTTATGTGCAACCTCTTTCAGAGGTCCATAACTCTGCTGGTGACACAAAACAAACGGTGGACATTGATTTGGTATGGACATCTGTCCTCCTAACAAGAGAGAGCACACTGAGTCTGTGTCATGGGGACGTCTTAGGGTACCATATTGTCCTGATTGGTTGATGCAGCATGGTGACATTCTGCATAGGGTAGATTGTGACCCCTCACGTTCAAGCAATTATGGGCCCACTCCCTGTTGAGCACAGTCCAAACAGTTAAAATATGTGTACAATACAAAATATATACATATATAGGTATATATAAGTACACATATAATAAATAATATACTTATGAATATATCTATATAGATACAAGAGAAGATGGAAACTGCAGGGGTTTCTCAGGCTGCATGTGGAGCTCACATGCCCACAGAGGATGGCCATGACCAGTGTGTGTCCTGCGGGGGCCCTGGTATGAGGACCCCGCCTCCTGTATGAATGGTCTCATCCTTCCAGCTGAAGCTGGAGGGGCCATGGGGGCCTGTTTTTAGAGGCAAACAGCCTAACAGACTAAAATGTCCCATAACAATGTCATTTTTATGTGAACGTGTATGCTATTTGTATACAGCTGTGACTGTCTCCAAGAAAAAAAATTATCAAGGGAGACAAATAAAGACAACCTTGAACCTTGTCCCAGGTTGGCAGAGCTCTGTGAGCTAAGCTCAGGCTATGGCTCCACCTCTTTACTGCCCTGCCTGGTATGGACAGGTCTGTAAAGAAGGATTTGGTTTAAGTTTTCTGTGAGACTACTTACGAGTGTCAGCAGCCTATTAATGCACTACAGTGTGCAGTTTAGGGAGCGAGCGTTGAGCTAGCCCTCTCGAGTTAGCTGTTGTCTCGTTTGTAGGTGAGACTAACAAAATCCCTTGGGGTCAGACGGCCATTATAGCACACTATACAGGGTATGGTTTGTTTATTGAATGGATCATCATTAGCTGATGCCGAGGCGACAGCTAATCTTCCTGGGGTCCATATAAAATAGACATACAAAAAGTACATGAATACATGTATTGTTCATGGTGTTGCGCCAGCTTACACGCCTGTGATGTAGTTCGGTATTGTGGATCTGGGTTCAGTTCAGACACAAACAGAACGTGCTGGGTCAGTCGAATGTTTCCCTTTATGTTGGGCAGTCATCATAGCGCACTATACTGTCGTATTTCTGGCGAGGCGTCAGCTCACGCGACAGTGGTGTAGTTCTGTCACAGACAGGACGTGCTAGGTCTGTCCGATGTTTGGTTGAAGGCAAATTATGCAGGCATTATAGCGCACTATACTGTCGTATTGCTGGCGGGGCGCCTGCTTACGCGACCGTGGTGTAGTTATGTCTGTGGATCTGGTTCCCCAGTGACACAGACATGACTGTCACGGTGCGACTCAGGAGATGTAGGACCCAAATGCACACAGAGCAGGAGCAGAGCAGGTGTATGTGATTTATTCTCCAAAACACAGGAACACAAGAGAACGCAGGAGAATACAAGAACACTAGGAGAACATAACTAGGACTGAACACTGTAACAACATTTAAGATCTGGCATGGAACACAAGGAACTGAGGGTTTAAATAGACACAGGATAACAATACACAGGTGAACAGAACTAACAATCAACGCAGGGATTGGCTGGGAGACTAACAGGACACAGGTGGGGAAAACTAGTAAGGTGAGACAAGACAGGAAACAGTAACTAGGGAAAACAGGAAACACTAGGATATCACTACATAATAAAAGGTATTAAACAGACAGAATCGTGACAATGACATGCTGGGTCTGCCAGGAAGTAGGGCTGCACGATATGGACAAAAATTCATATCACGATATATATGGCAGATATCTCGATATCGATACGATGACGATATATCGTGCAGCCCTAGCTGACACCGTCGTCGGGAGACTCCAGACCTGAATCGCCAGAACATATTTTCTTAATGGACCTGGCTAGCGATGCAGGGCTGGAGCCAGGCTACAACAGGACAGAGGGACAAATGAGTGATGCTTTATTTTCCGAGGGGCACAGGCTAAAATAGAGGGCTGGCTTTAGAAGTGGACGATATATTGTCGATATAGACGATATATCGATATGTCGACGATATATCTATATCGCGATACCGTTGCCTTTTTGCGATACTGATATTGTGCATGTTCATACCTCGATATCGATACGATAACGATATATTGTGCAGCCCTACCAGGAAGTATGCCTGAATCTCAGCCATTGGCACACTATAGGACGTATTGCTGACGGGGTCAGCTCATGCGTGCGTGGTGTAGTTTCACGGTGGAGCCGGGCTCAGTAACACAGCAGAGCTTGCTGTGGCTGTCGGGCAGAGCACACGATACAGTATACAGTGTGTCACGGCGAGCCATTTAGGTGTGACTCTGCGGGGTAGAATCCGGTTATCGGTCTGAAACCACAGAGAGCAACCCCAGTTAGGTTTGGCAGCTCCAGGGGCCTACGGGTCCGGTTGGAGGCCAACCGGCGGGGTATGGCCAGAGGTGCTCAGCACGCTGAGTCCTGACAGTTCCTGACATTTCCGGGAACCCAGCCCCCGCCTGCTGTCTCTCGAGACAGTGGCGGTCAATTCAGGTGGACCCCTGAGTAGGTTCCACCATGTCTTAGGTGGGTTGTATCTCTCTCGAGGCGTCCTCAGACGAGCCCTCCATCGTCCTTCCAGTCATCCCGGTTCTCCATACATCTGGCCAGTTTGTTGGTACTTTGCGCTCCTGCGTCGTTCTTGAGTACATCCACGTATGTTAGCGTGGAATGTCCTCGTGAACGGTGCCACCGGCCACGGTGCACTGTGTCCCCCCGGCTCCCCTGAACATGCGGCCAGTGCAGTCCTTTACAGTCATGCACTATGCGGGCGTATTGCTGACAGTGTCAGTTTACATGTATGTAAACGTGTATAATTACGTCGGTTCACACAGCAGAGTGTGACGAGACTGTCAGGGGGGAGCAGAACCACCAGAAGGGTGTATTACGGCACGGCCGTTAAGCGCCTGGGTGTAATTGTGTGTGGTGGAAACCGGTTATCGGAGCCACGGAGTGAGCTCCCTCCTCATCCAGGGGTAATGGGCTATGCCGGTGATCTGGTGACACGGCGGACCACTGTCCCACACAAGGGCAACACAAAGATCGCCCAGTTACTGAAGGGTGCTCGCACCGTTGATCCCTTGCACATTAGGTCAGCAGTCCCCCCACGGGAGGTGGTACTGTCTGCCTTGCGGCATGAGCCAATTAAGCGTGGACACTTGGGTGGCTTCTCGCAGGACAGCATTCTTGTTAGCAGTGTCAGCCACAAGAATGTCCCTATCAGTTCATGAAGGATGCTGCCACTTCCTACATGGCAATGTTTAGGTGGTGCTGGCACCAATCCCTGCATTCTATACCATACGGCCTGATCAGAGTACGAGCCAGTCAGCCTGTTGAGTTGCACCCTTCCCACCCTCCTAAGCAGGGCGGTGAAGCAGGATTGCAGTCACTGTCAGGGTCTCTAATGGTCTCCAAGACTGAGCTCCCTCATTGGGTTGGGGTCATACCTATGTTCCCTCATCCCTATGTTCCCTCAGAAAGAGCATTGGTCCGAGGTGCGCTGGGGGTCGGGAGAGGGTGGGTGGTTGTACGGTCCCATTGGGTTGTGAAACAATCTAGCAGGCATATAGGTGGGCAGGGATGTGGGCAAAATCCGTGCAGGGCCTTGTGGCCCATGCACTGATGACGAGATGTCCCTCTATCTGAGATCTGTGTGACGGACTCTGTGTCGATGTCATCCGCATTTAAGCAGGTTATACCAATGTGGTATCCATGTGGCAGCCAGCACCCTCCTTACTGAGTATGCTGGGCTCCGCATCAGTAGGCCAACAGTCTGTTGGCCTAACATCGTTTAGTCAGTGAGCCTGACATTCTGTCACTCAAGACAGCAGTATTATATAGTCACGTCTGCAAGGAGAAATGTGGGAGTTGCGAGCGATGTCAACCATAACAAGCTCGGCCGGGTGATGGAGTAGTTTTACACCTCGACCCGACCTTCTCCCCAAGGTTCTCTTAGGGGCACATCTCAATCAGGTGATTGAGCTCTGTCCTCTCTTACATGCAGATGGATGAAGTGTGCAGACAGAGCTGGTCACCCATTCTGCCCCGCTAGAGCGTTGGAGTTGTATGTCAGGGCCACATGTAGGCCCACAAAGTGACGGACCAGCGCTTCGTGTGTTTTAGCAGCAGTGCTCGGGTAGACCACGGTCGAAGGCTGGACTGTCCCACCGGATCACAGGGGTGATCCAACAGGAATAGAAGCAGGCAGGAGTGCCAGTGTCGCCTGGAAGGCGGGAACACATGCCCATGGGACGACAGCCCCCTGGTTGCTGTAGAATGGTGCATCTCTGACAGAGATTTACACAGCAGCGACATGGTCGACTCCGTCTACATTCACCCTGTCCTACCGATGGAATGTGGTGGCATCCTGCGTGCTACTCAGCGGTAGGGTCACCGGCACCTTGACCGGTCAGGTCGGCCGGGCATCTGACGGGCTGGCTTGAGCAGCCCTTCACCCCGGTGGTCACTGGCCTAGCATCGTGCTGGGCCAGCTGAGCCTAGGTGGCGTCTTGCGCCTAGGCCACGAGTATTACTTACTTGGTATGAATACTGAAGTTTTGGAGCATTTTGGCAAGCGCCTGTGGCAAGGATAGCCACGGTCAGACACATGACGCTCACCACTTATACGTAGGCTCGGATGGAATTTGAGGTTAAACTGCCTTGGGCTGCCGCGGGGGCAGCTGGGTCTGCTTATTTCCTCGCGGTGTGTCTTAGAGAGTTCCCGTACATATTGAATAATATATAGTGGAGAGCCAGTCTCGAACACGATAGAGAACGGAGGGTTACACTGTAACCCAGGTTCTCTGAGTGGAGAGACTGGCTCTCCACGAAAGAGCCGCTCCAAAATTCGTGTCAATCAAGAGTTAATCGAAGTGGCCATGCCCAGATGGGGCTCAAATAGCCCGCTGATTGGCATCTGGGCAGGGCCACCATAGGTGATGTGTCTTAAAGAGATATCCATGATCACTGCCCCGTGGGGTCAGTTCCCGTACATATTGAATAATATGTAGTGGAGAGTCTCTCCACTCAGAGAACCTGGGTTACAGTTTAACCCTCCGTTACACAATAAGGCTAATCTAATCTACCTCATCATATTGCTGTTGAGGAACAGAATATTGCTGATGGCCTGCGGGTCCAGGCCTGTGCGTCTTTCCTGCATAATGCGTCCACAGACACTAAAAGCCCTCTCCGAGGGCGCAGAATATGCAGGGATGCACAGGATAAATTGTGCCAGTTTTGAGAGCGCTGGCAAGCGACCCCCACCACAGAAGAACGTTCTCTGGGTCTGGCTTCTCCGCGAGTCGGGTGCTGATATATTCCGTTAATTCATCGTCCACAGTTTTGTTCACGATCAAGGCTGGGTCATCTTCCCAATCAGCAAATCGTCCGTTTGTGGGACCTGGTCAAACTCCATCTTTAGGATGTATTCCCTTACACCTTTGGATTAGAATGATTTATTATTAATATGCCTGGCCTTTTCATATAGGCCTAGATATAAACATGGGTAAAAAGGGCAACATATTATCTGTCTAGTTCACGTAATTCATTCATATTACATTACATATAATACATACTTTTGACTACGTCATCTCTTGCATCAGGGCCCAGCATCCGTAGCAGTCGCAGTTTAGGCGTCAGGAATGTAGGCTGTGGAGAGATTTATTTGGTGTATATGTTGATGTGCCCATGAGTTCTTGCAGGCGTTTAACGCACACTTTGGCGACTTCAGAGAGCAAGGGTGACGTTGTGTGCACTTGGCAATGTTCAATGAGTTTGATGGACCATGGCAGGGCAAGGTTGTGCAGATGTTTCCCTCAAGCTCATTGGTGGCTTCTTTGAATTGCTTTAGGAATTCAACCACGGTTTTCAGTGTATTTACATTGATATGCGCAATTCTGTCATATTGGTTGTTGGCCAACAGTAGGCTAATGTGGAGACCCCATCATACTGTTTCAGTATGGAATCAAGCATGTCATAATTTGAATTCCATCGGGTCACGATATATTTCAATATATAAGTGATGTGTCCAAGCTGTTCTGCAGAGCTGAATGTTTAAAATATTTGACCAACTTCTTTGAATTCGTTATCAGTTCAGACAGCGCAGGTGACTTCTCCAACACAGCTGGTGCAAATGCACTTGACATGATGACATTTAGGATGTGTGCGTTGCAGTTAAGCCTGGTGTAGGCGCGCAGGGCAGCAACGATGTTGGCTCCGCGGTCAGTGACGAACACAACACGGCTAACCAACAGTGATGCGTCTATCCCAAAAGTAGCGAGTTTCTGGAACAGCAGGTTCCTGATGTTGTCTGGTGTTTTGGGCACACCATCTTCAAAGGGCGCCGCAAATAACACCCTCGACACAAGCCCAAAGTCGTTGTCCATGTAATACCCAGGGGGCAAAGGGGGTTGACCTGCATTTGCCATGACCTCAAAAGTTGTCCACCAGAAATAGTATCTATGACCCCGTAGGATCACAACCTATATGGACAACCCGGTCATTTTTTTGCTGGAAGTCCAATATGACCGCCGCAATATTGACCCCTATTAGTTATAATGGGGGGTGAATAGGGCAACATTTTAAACCAAAACCAAAATCCACGAAAATTCTCAGGTTGATCAATGATATACATATGAAATTTTTTTGTATTGAAAGTTTCCATGAAATTCAATATGGCCGCCACAATATGGCCGCCACAATATTGGCACCCAGAAAATACGTTTGGCTCTAACTTCTAAACCAGATGAGCTAGAAACCAAACTCAGTGTCTATTTCATGTTTTCTGACCATGAGAGACTCAATGGAATACCTATTTTCATTATTGGGTGTGTCTGGACCCTTATTGTGCATATTTACAAGATGGTGGCTACCCGAAATAGTGCTTTACCATGATTTCTACCATGATTGTTGACTGTTTTAGCAAACACAAGCAATATTAATCCATTGGCTAAGATTTATGACACAGAAGGGACATATATCTTTGACCTTGAATATTGTCATTTCCCCTCAGATCCTATGTACCGTAGAGTTGTAGGAATGATTTCAGATAAAATCAGAGACCAAAACAATGTATCTTAGAGATTACTTATTAATACAAAAAGAAAAGAAAAAATGGATTATCTTTTTGTCTCTTCTGGTCTTTCACACACAGACATGCACATACACAGACTTGCCAACAACTTCAGCTTCAGGGAAATACAATTAACATATGTTTAATACAAATAACAGAACATGAAGTGCAGTGTGTGGATGGAAGAGGTTGCCTAATATGAATATGCGTTTTAGAAATAATCTGAGAAGTAGAGGAGTAATGATGGATGCAAACAGGCTGCATGTAAGTCATTGCTATTCACTATCTGTATCACTGTCATGTGTTGTACTTATCCTGCTGCATCTTGTCTCCAGTCCCTGGCAACGACACCCCAAGTAGCATGGAATTTCCTTCTTTGCACACGAACAGTTTTTCTGGCAGCCTTTGATACAGCTACATGATATTGCCTTGTTCATTGACATAGGCCATGCTGGCTCTGTAGATGGACAGGGGACTGCATTCCCGTCACTGAGAGACCATCCATACTCAGTGAAAGAAGGGATGTCCGGCTTGGCGATGTGTGCTTGTTTATCTATTATGGTTGCTAGAGCAGCTCTTTTCAGGTGCAGGTCAAAGGCATTCTCTGTCGGCGGCAGCAGCTTCAAGAGGGTTGATCTGTTATTTAGGAACTTGTAAACCCTCAGCTTGGCCAGGTCAAAGTCCTCTGAGTGGTCAGCTTTGGATGCATATACGGCTATGGCGAGGTCTCAAGCCTGATTTATGACATCATCTGAGAGGGAATAAGAGGAGTTTTCACCAAACTCCTGAAGTGCAGGGAGATCTAGACGCATGCTGGTCTTGAACCATGTCTTCTTGCCAGTGAAAAAGGGATAGCTGGTGGTATCTCTGCCACTCAGGCTGTGGATAAAGGGCAGGGCACGACACTGTGCGACTCCCAGTGCTGAGACCATGTGATGGATAGGAAGGTATGCATCCTGCTCTGTTCTCACCCACAGCTCTGGAAGGTCTCGGAGGTGAGTTGCAGCATAGTATAGGCACATGATGATGACATCTGTGTCATTGGCATGGATGACAACTCTGTCAACTTTGTCAGTCTGGACACTGTAGATGGTGTGTAGTATCATCCTCGTATCAGCCTCCTGTTGTGTGGATTCTAGTCCAGGAACATCCACAACAGACCCCTCCTTGATCACCACACTCTTTGTTTCTTCTTTAAACCCTTTACTCGGGTAAAGATGGGTTTGACCAAGAGCAGACTTAAGTTTATCATTTTCACACCATTCCTCACAGAGGAAACTCAGTTCCTTTGAGCAGTGGTTCCCAAAGTGAACGGACCAGGGGTCCTTGAGGAAGTTCCAGCTAAATTATATTTTGGAACCAAATGGATCCTTATGGGTCTGTAACTCAGAGGCCGCAGTCACATCTATCAGACAAGCGTCTTATGGTTGTCTGATGAAAAGCATCAGACAAGACAGCTCCCAATGCATTTCTAATGGGAGTCACGTGGTTTCATCAGACAAACGTGTTTCATGGGGGGGGGGGGCAAGACACAAGACACAAAACATTTTGTAGGCGACAAGCTGAAGAACAGGGCGGCACCTCAGACAAGACAAAAAGGGTTGGGTTTACCCGCCAACCAATAGGAGAGAAGGTCCGTTTGTTACGCTGCACTGGGCGGTCTTTTCACACTCTGAGTCTGTTGTTTTTTTTCTGCATAGTGCAGACACGGAAGAGGAAAGAGCCTATGCACTTTCGTTACGAAAATGATTTTATTGTTAAGTAAAGTAGTTTGGTCTGTTCCAGTAAGCAATTCAACAGGAAAATATAATCCCTGCCCGTCGTGGCCGAACAGAAAATTAAAACAAACGTTATAATTCAAGGTGCATGCATTTTATCATTCACTCCTAACCTAGCTCTGGTCTATATAGCCTAATGCTTATATAATTCAGGTGTCGGCGTCGACTCCGTTCAGATCTCTCGTTCCACCTCGTATCAGTTTGTTATTCCACCCGACCCATAATCAATAGTTATCCGTCTGACTGCACGGACCAACGATATAAAAGGACATCAGTGCTTTACACAGAGGATGCAACATTATAAATGAAGGCCTACTTCAAACCATTCCATATGATTTGGTTGTTAAAATAAAATAAAACTGTTAATATGAATGAACATGTTTTCCGTTCGCATGGGCAGTGCCCAGTCGTAGCCATGACTTATATTTCTGAAAATGCTACTGCTCCCAAACAATCATTTTGGGCATGAAATGTTGAAGGATAAATGTAGATGTGATAATGATGTGCCGTGTTGGCTATGCCCAATGGGCCTACTGTACATTAGGCCTACTTCAGATTATGGTTCAAATATGATTCCCCCCCTTTTTTTTCTCTCTTTTTTTAATAACATTAACATCGAGGTGTCGTCTCCTCTCCTGAAGTAACGCTGAACGGTCGGACTGCAGATAGGAGAGAGCCGTGCGCCCAGGCGCAACTATAGGCTCCAACTTGGAGACACATGTCATCTCTTATCCTATATTTCGCCTATATCCTGCATCGACGTCTGCGTCATGGCTAACAGCCTGAAATGCAGCAAGTCGTGTGTTGTGGTAAAATGGATGCGCTTTATTAAAAAGAATGGAGTCGTTGCTAACAGAAAATATTAATTTTCCACAATGATGCCATGCTTAGTCTGCGTACCTGGAGGCTATATACATACACACGGAATCAGTGCCAGACTTGGCACCTACTGTGGTAGTGGTACTGATAAGGTGGAGACGCAACACGTTGACACAACCAACAAGCTACTAGCTACTGTGTCCCGCAGCTAACAGCGTAAGGACAACAACAGGGGCAACACGTGGATCTGTTTCCGCATGTCCTCGCACCGCCCACGCACCGCCCAGATTCCGCAAAGCATTGTGGTCAATTGATGCGACAAACGACAAGACAGATGAAACCATAAAACATTGATAAGACGCTTGTCTGATAGATGTGACTGGCGCCAGAGACCCCCTTTCCACCGGTTGGTTCCCAATGGGAACCGGTTCAGTTCTTTTTGGTTTTTAGTGAGCCAGAGCTCCAAAATTGGTGGGAAAAACTAGACCTATATTAAATATGTTAAAATGTTTATATGATCAATACAAGTAAATTAATAAATGTATACAGCAGTAGCTTTTTCATGTTTTCGATTCTTTTACATATTTTCCTACATAATGCCTCATTTGCATATTTAAAAAATTGTAATAGAATAAATCATTGTCTTTGTGTAAGTACTCAATTGGGGAAGTTTCACGGTGATGCCAATTTAATATAGGTATGGGTTTTATTTTCGTTTTTCGTTTTATTTTTTGTTTTGTCATTTATTTATTTTTGTTTTGTATTTATTATTGTCAATTCATTTTGTTTTAAGATTTTGTTTGTATTTGTGCTGCCAGAGGGATGTGGGGGGGGGGAAATATATGTCAATTGTTGAAAATACTTGTGTAATATAAAGAAAATGAATAAACATATGTTTAAAAATAAAAATAAAATAAAAAAACTAAGGACGGCAAAAATGTAATTACATTTTTCCAAGATTACTTTTGCAAATAGCAGATTCACCAGCTCACAATGCATCACATTCATTCATTAAAACTATGAACTCTGACTGCAGGCGGATATATAATGATCATTATAACAATGTGCAAGAAAATATTTATTTATTTATTTGTGGACAATCAAAATATGTTTTTTATTTTAATGTGGTGTCATTAAAATTAATCTGGATATGGCAGACTCACTATCTAGAAAATAAAAACATGGCACTTCATTTAAAATAGGTTACAGACCCTTGTTATATGCGCTTATTTTGGGATTATTTTAATAGACCTATTTACTTGTTTCTATGAGACATGGCAACAGCTCTTCATGGATGCGTCTTTCTTTTGTGAAATGTTGAGATTAGAACCGGCCATAATTCTTTCATTTCTCAACCTTAAAAAAAAATAAAAACATCTCCATAATCCTTTGCTTTCATACGCTGTATCACACCCGATCAAAGTCTTCTTCAATAAAATGCTACGAGCGAAGACCATACCATCACGGGACCATACCATCACGGGCATACGCACCACGCATTCAACTCATTACTCATTTCAAATATAATATAATTATAATTTAAATTAAAATATAATTTTACTTGTGTTTCTCAATAGAAACAACTTATTTTGAGGCATAAAGGTGACAGCATGCATAGAAAGAGGCAATTCTGGGAAATTGCAAAGTGTGATTGCCTACACTGCAGCTGTCGAAAATGGAATCGCTTTTGGCTCCGCGTTGATGAAGCCACCCTCGACACGCATTCCAGATTTGGGACGGATCGGACTTTCCGTGCGTGAGTTGTGGCGCTTTTTGTAAAAATAGGTCCGTCCCACTAGCTTCGGAAGACGATTACGGCCGAACGATACGGAAGATCTAAATTCCGACTGTGTTGTTTTAATGGGATAGGTCCGGAGATCATGTGTAGCGTTTTTTGTGAGATTTGGACAAAATCTCTAGGAGGAGCAAAAAGTGTGTTTTAAACAAAATTCAAAATGGCGGGAAATCTATCTAGACGCAAATGGGCGTGGCCTATATGGGGAGATGCGTCATGATCCAAGGAATCCAGGGAAAAAAACGACCTACGGTTCAAGAGTTTTACCCCAAAACGTAAAGTTGGCTGTTATAGCGCCACCATGAGGCCGAACGGTATACTTGTAAGGTAATTAATGTTAGTAATTATTATGAATCTCCAAGTCTTTTATGTATAGCCCTTACGGTCTCATAGGAAAAATTACTTGAAAGTGAGTTTTTGCATTTTCCCATTCATATCTATGGGGAAATGTAATGCACTAATTTGCACTAATTAATTAATATAAATTAAACTATCCAGCAAATGTCTTAGGAAAATACACGCTGTAGTAGAGCCGATGTAGCCCGTGGTTTTTCCGTTTTGGCTACCGGTATATGGAAATGGTATAATTACAATTTACAATTTAGGCATTTAGCAGACGCTCTTAATCCAGAGCGACTTACATTAAGCAAGAACAAAAGCATGGGAATACATCACATAAAGACATTTATCATGAAACATGCGTAGCTAAGAAAGTAACAGTGGAATATCTATAATGAAACTATACATATAAGCTATACATCTATACTACTATGCTACACATATGTACTATGACGTGCTATGACTACTAGAATTGCTATCTAAGGGGGTGGGGTAAGTGCTATGGGCCATGATGGAGTCTGAAAAGGTGGGTTTTCAGACTGCGGCGGAAGATTGGGAGTGATGCTGCAGTTCTGACTGCAATGGGAAGTGCATTCCACAGTTTTGGAGCCAGAAGGGAGAAGAGTTTGGGACGTGTGGAGCGTTGTCCCGGCGTTTTTTGTGAGGGTACTTCCAGTTTCCCTGCGTTGGCTGATCTGAGTGAGCGGGAGGGTTTGTAGGGTTCGATCATACTTGCAAGATATGGGGGAGCCATACCTTTGGTTGCTTTGAATGCCAGCATCAGGGTTTTGTATTCTGTGCGGGCAGCGACCGGGAGCCAGTGGAGGGAGCGGAGCAGGGGGGAGACATGTGAGAATTTTGGCTGGTTCATAATATTAACATGCATCAGGTGATGCATGGTAAAGCATACGGTAATTGGCTATAGTTGCTGTGATAGGAGAAGGATATCAAATGGAACACAACCACCCTAAAGACTAATCATTGTGTATATTCCTGCAATTATAGGGTACCTGCATTGAGTGATCTTGGTACATATTAATTGATCTATGAAGATTCTGAGCTTCAAATCAAATAATTTTTGTTTTGATTGTATTGCTTGTATTGTTGTATTGTTCTTTCTGCTTTGGCAATGTAAACGTATGTTTTGTCATGCTAATAAAGCCCTTTGAATTTAATTGAAATTGTGTGCGTGCTATTCATGGTTTCGGGTGACTGTTCTTCACTTTGACATTCTGGGGTGAGTGTTTTTTTATTTTTCACAGGGGTGGGTTGGAAAAGGTGCGACTGTACCTATTACCTGTCATTTCTACTCTCACTAGTCACTATAGTTAGACACTTTACCTTTTCATCTCTCTACCTTGTCCTCTCTTTCTGTGAAAGAGATCAGGGGCGTCATGTTTCAATAATGATCGTGAGTGCTCAAAGTCCACAAAAGCCACCTTATTAGCATTTGAATGCTCACGTTGGGTGGCCCAACAACTCTTGCCCAAGCGCCCCCGTAACAGTTTGGTTATTTACGCCATGATGTGATGGTTACTAAATGTCGTAGAAGTGAATTCATGCTGAGACCAGGACAAGTTTGAATCCCTTCAGAAATATTTATTTATTTCTTCCTTCATCAATGCGTTTATTTTCACGCAGTACATGCTGGGCTACATGGTTAATGTACGTGACACCTAGGCTAGTCATACTCCAATGGCGAATACAATGGAATTAATAAAAGCTAATGTATTATTTGAGAAACGGGAAGAGTCAGACAATCCCTGTTAACATCAACAAAACCTGGCTAAGGTCTACACAATGTTAGCCCTGAAACATGACTGCCATGATGATTATGAATACGAGTCATGAACCATGGCAATGCCTGCCCGACGCTTAAGACAAGAATCACATCGGTAGGCTTATAGGCTATGTTGTTTGGAATTGTGTTTAAAATAAAGGGAAAAGCAGGCATTGACGTGGACTGGTAAGCATTATTTCGCTGTGAGCAACATCTGCAGTTGTTGGTCCGTCTCTGCGGCTGATGCGGTTTGAAGTGGACAGGGTCTGAAGACAAAGTCTTCTTTGGAAAGGAATGAGTTTTGTGGCCAGAAAGGTTGGAATTAGAGCACCCAGCAAAAACACAAACGTTCACCATTGTTTTGTTGTGTTTGTTACTTTAGTTTGCAAACTCTGGCTTTGTCTTAAGAATTGCACTACACTTACAATCTGAATGAGTGTTTGAGCTTCTGACAACAATGTCATGGTTTGATGACTGAGCCAATTATATAAATACGGATATTCTTGATCATCATCATCGTCACAGCAGCATTTTTTTTTCAATGGCAATAATAAAGTTACAAATATTTAATCACATAGCGCTAAACTGCCAACAGCTTGAGTGTAGTCATTTAGAAGTCTGAAATTTCCCAACATTTTCACTGGGTTTCACACAAAAGGTCACTTCATATAGGAATGTAAAGCTATAGAATAATTAATTGACCAATTAGACATTACTTTTCGGACAAAACAATGACTTTATTTTTACTATTAAATGTATGTGCAATGTTTTGGCCTATAATGTTAATGTTAAACATTTAGCTTGGAATTGGTTTTGCTTTTTGATTTATTCTTTTTAAATGGCACCCCCTAGTGTTGACATTTTATAATATAGTCACTATCACTTTCTGGTAAATGTTTTTGTAATCGTTATTTTGACCTTTGGATAATGTAGTAGTGATGAACTATAATTACTTCTACTATAGGTTTACATGCAACATTTAGTGATACGAGTCAAATGTTAATTATTTTATTGGCAGAGAAAAAATATGAAAAGCAGACAACTAATACAACACACTAATACAAAGTAAAACATTATTATACACATGAAAAAAATATTACTGATATGCTACTAATAATAGTATTACTACACAATTATATAAACTATACTATACTATACTATACTATACTAATACAATATACACTAATATTAAATACAAAAATCCAGATTATGAATAGGCCTTGGAGAAGTGATGGTGATGGTTTATGGGCTGGGATGAGGGTCTGTGGGGTTCAGCGTTGCGAGCAGATCTA
The DNA here is from genome assembly GCF_963924005.1 of Protomyctophum bolini. Lineage (NCBI taxonomy): Eukaryota > Metazoa > Chordata > Actinopteri > Myctophiformes > Myctophidae > Protomyctophum > Protomyctophum bolini. The sequence goes on along the minus strand of NW_027665716.1, from coordinate 79,827 downwards.
TAACGTAAGTACAAACAATGTTTAATATAATAATAATAATAATAATAAACTTTATTTGTATAGCACCTTTCATACATAAATGTAGCGCAAAGTGCTTCACAGGGCAAAAATAGAATACAATAAAACATAAGTAGTTAAAATGATAAAACAATGGCAAAGAACAAAATTTAATATAAGAACATAAAATAAATAAAAACAAATAAAAACAAATAAAATAATAATAAAAACAATGTAATAATGCCCATGGTTTAAAAAGGACAAGCACCCCCTTGATGCAATTGATTGCAATCATTTTGTAATGACAGAACACGTATGAGTTACAACAATGTGATGCGTGGGTGTACAGGTTGTGTTTAAAACAAAGTAGTTTCCACTAAGTTTAAATAGTTTTTACTGTGTGCTGTTTTCATTCTATTGGCGGGGCAGTTTGTTTAATGTTGCGATGGCTGGGGGGACAAAACTTTTATAATATGGACCATTTTACACGGTAAGGTTCTGTGAGATTGGGGTGCATTTATGTTGATGTGATTAAAAAAAGTGTGTAAAATACACCTGTTGTGAATACATACTAACCATCAGAGTCCATTGCAATTACTGCTTCGATTGCTATTGCAATGGAGTCACTATTGTTGTGGGTCTGATTGGCATCCACAGGTTCACCTATGAGAATTAACAGAAAAAACATTTTTCATTGTATCATATCTCCAAGAAAACAAGAAAGGAAAAGAGGTGAAAAGATTAAAGTCAAATAGGTTTTTGGTAGTTTGTAGAGTTGTTGGGTTTTATTTTTTTATTCAACAACACAACACTTGCTGGGTGTGTGTTATTATTAACAATAGCACTAACGTAGGTAATGTTATCTTATGTATAATATAAGTATGGCTCATTTACAGTCAATTTTGCAAGTGGTGTCAGGCTGTAGAGGTGTACAATTGAGCTAGCATTGAGTTTGTTGGCTCAGCTTGTATATTTCCATGTTTCTATCTGATGTAGAAGCTCACAACGTGTGGTGGACACGATGCGTTGTGAGCTTGTAAATCTGCTATTTTCAGCATGCAACACACCAAAGAGAGGAGATGTATTTGGATATTTCAATAACAAGTACTTCCAACAGTAAAAACATACTGACCGTAACAGACTGGAGGTGCTGTATACTCAAATTCTTGATCATTTGAAAATACGTTTTCAAGGTCTTGGATTCAACAGAAATATATACACGGAAAGTAAGTCTCACATTATCATATGGAAATACATAATGAACAATCAAAATATTGCCCTTATGCAAAATGAAAACAAACTTTCAAGAGTTATTGTGTTTGTCTACATTATACAAAACAAAAAATTAACCATATCAATTGAATGTTATGCATGCAATTGAAAACACACCTTCCCAATCACGGCCCTGTATGATGGCCAATTGTCGGCGTAGGCTTTTGGCTTTTTTCTCGGTGTCGTGCAGTGCCCGCTCTAGCATGATAAAAGTTTCTGCCTTTGTGATCTTTTGTGCAGCAGCTGATTTTTCAGCTGTGTTGTCGGACCAGTATGGCAAGAAGTCTTGTACTGTTAGGTGTGGATGTGCTGCTACTCTCAACACTTCATTGGCAAAATCGTGTGCCATTTTGGCGAGCAATGGACTCTGGGTTGAAGGGTCTTGAATGGCATACTACACAGGATTAAAAGAAAATGTAAAGTTACAGTTGAGTTCTATAACTGTGCTACTTATATAAATGGATCAGGGATAGAGTGGTTGGATGTGAATGGCAATGTTGGTAGTTTGTATCAGAGTTTTGCAAGAGTTACTATAAAAATGGTGTTGTGCATGGCACAGAAGTCCTAATTGGTCCTTTGTGTATTAATGAGTGACTGTAATGTAGAAGCTATGAAAAATGTGCTTAATGAGTTATCTATTTATATAAATTCAGCTTATATTTCTGTAATAATATTTCTCCATTGATCACATTGTAATTGGGTGATCAGGGTTTGTGTTGTTGTGTGAGACAAATGTGGTAGATAAGTGCACCATTTACCACTTATATAAATGCTGGTTTTATCATTGTTAAAATGTTTTACTCTGATCACATTGTCATGGTGGTAATAGCAATATTGTGTTGCACTACAAATTACATTTTAAATTAAATTATGTATTTACCATGTGCAGTTGCAGTGGTTTTGATGCCTTCTGCTGGCTGTCCATCCACATGAGGCAATTTCGTAGGTGAATAGTCCATTGCTTGATTTCTGTTAAGAAAAAGTCACACTTGTGTGAAGTGACAAATTGTTTTATGGGAATTTGTCATTGTGATGTAATGTGAATTTGTTAATTGTGGTTGACAGCATGCAGAAAGCATTCTAGTTTTTAATAGGGTCCAATACCATCTGATTTAGATATTTTGAAAACATTTATATAACAAACAAAAAATGGAAATCATCATAAAATAAATACAAACATATAGTGGGGGAAAGTGAAGGTACTTTTTGTGGGGACCAGTTCGAGTCGTTCACCGATTATGGTATTGCAGTAATGGCTGCTTGATAATCAGTGTTCTTCATGCCTGGGAGTCTGGGCCTCCAAAAAAATTTGGAGGCGTTTTTTCGTGTGTTCTAGGCCTCGTGGCCTCGCGGTACCGCCGTTTACGGGCCCGTGGCCCGGTGGGTCCCGAGCGGGGCGACGAGGGCTACTCCGCATGGTCAAGCCCTTCGCGCAGAACCCAAGCGGTAACCCCGAAAAGCTCCAAAAGGTTCGGAGGAGCTGCGGCGTTCTGAGTGAACGAGGTCTGTCCTGGTGGCCTGCTCGTGCTCGCGCTTTGCAGCCAGGAGCGCGGCTGCCCGTCCGAGACGAGAATCTTTACATGAATATACATATCGACGCCTTGTCAGAGCGGACCTGTCCACTAGTCAGAACGTTCAGGGTGGCGGGGACCCGCAGACCACAGACATACGTTGCGTCCGTCAGGGCTGCAGTCACGTCATCATCACGACGACACACAATCATGTCGTTATAACCATTGTTATTATTAATAATAATATTGTGATGAGGACTGCGGTCAGCGGTGACAGAGGCGACCATAGCTACGGCGCGGACAGAAAGCATAGTGCTGTCACTACGGCATGACGACCGCGAAAGCGTGAACTAGCAAGGACATAAATGTCCGTCGATACAAAAGCATGCGGTAGGCCTCGCGCTGGGCCTGTCGTTATAAAATAGCCTGGGATATAGTCCGGTCCGCCACGGACATATGCACATAACTAAACGAGCGGGGACCGCACGAACACTTACACACGTTCAGATATCATATGAGCAACAATTATCAACGCGTCAGTTTCACAGTCGAGACCACCGTGGCGTGGGTCCGTCACAACTCACCTTGGGTTCGGTTGCACTTGTCTTGCGATCGTCTTCGTCTTCGAAGCGAGCTGGAGCGAATGGACACAAGAAAGATGGTAGCCTACTGGCTTTCTATCCACGCTGAAGCCGCGAGAGAATCTAGTTCCTCGGATTGGCATAGAGACACGGTGTCATGTTCGTAAGGTTTCAAGGTGCATTACCGCCACCTAGTGTACTCTTGGATTTACTACATTCTTATTGTACTGTACATCTGAACCAGATGCTTATAAAGCCAACAGCGCCATGTTTCTCTTGTTTAAATGCAAAACATTTGCTTGTTTTCTGAAAAACCTGTGTTACACAGCATATTCTATATTACACATGCACACACAGCCTACATGGCTTCGGAGACTGTTACATGCACAGTGCAATCAGACATACAGACTAATATGAGGCTCGCATAGCCTTTTGAACTGATCTCTGCATACAGTTGTATATGGAATAATGAGAACAGTAAAGTGTGGCACTGTGATGTGAATATAAAGGAAAGAATAAAAGGAGATGAAAAAAAAGATAACTTGTTACTCATCTGTTATTGCAATGGTTTGATACTATTTTGAAGCAATGGGAAGGGCTGTGATACTTGCCTAAGTGATAAAAAATATTTGACGGTGAAACTGTAATTGAGTATTGTTGATTGTGATTGACAGTTTGACATGGACATGGAACTTGAAAGAAAGAAAGGACAACAGAATGTATATATTGCTTTATTGCTTTAGAATGCACATAGTTAAGACTTAAGATCATTTGGCAACTCTTATGCAGAGAATGCACATTCATGTTGTGGACAACATTTATTTTTCAGTACCTACAAGGATTGTGTTTGACATTACCTGTGTATCATACCTGTTTAAGTCACATAGGCAGTGGCGGTGCGTCCATAGGGGGCGCTGGTGCGCCGCACCACCATGCACAACCCCTTAATAAAACGTGAATAAGAATGACTGAGAAACGAAATCTACAGCCTGTAATATATTTAAAATTAGCAATCCAGAAACGTAAATATTATATTATATAAGTAGCCACTAACTAAAGGCAGTGATTAAAAGTTGTTTTATGCTGACACGTTACTATTATGCCTCCATGAAATGTCAAATGTTATTTACGTTGTATAACGTTTCTGATTGGTTAGTGTGTGTCACGTGTTGGTGCGCGTCCATCTGTAGCCCTTGGTTCTCAGCACTGAAGAGTAATGCATTGCACATGTCTTGCAATCTTAGAGTATATATACAATAGAGAAGACACCCAAGTTCTCCTCCCGTTCACTTGCATTGAGTTGCTCAGAAGCGCATGAGGCGAATCCACTCCTCCTTCCGGTTAGGAACAGTGTGCATTCTGGATGGATTGTCCTCAAACACATGAACGCGCGACGACCGACACATGAACTAGCATCGTGCGTGTGTGCGTGCTACTCGTGGTGAACGCGCATGCTATGTTGGCAGCAGGCTCGTCTTAACCTGACACTGCCAGCTGGGGGCGGTATTGGGTAGCAAGCTTTTTGGATCGGGTCAGCGTCAGGTATAGGCCTTTTTACAGTCTATGGCAGGGATACTCAAATAGATTTACCTGTGGGCCACATTACAAAAATGGCAAGGGGCCAGGGGCCAGTAGATAAAATTACGACATTAATGATACTTGATAACTTCTCTCTTTCAATTGCTTTATTTTCGCAAAATGTATCAAAGTACAATGTGCATGCACACAATATGTAAATAAATAAATGTGTTACATTTTCTTGCATAAACACAAAGAGCTGTTTCCATAACTGCACAAATGATTGCACATAACATGAGTAGCTGTTATAATAACATAACATGAGTAGCTCTTTGCCTGCCTGCCTGCCTGCCTGCCTGTCTGTCTGTCTGTCCATGAGTAGTTATTTGTCTGTCTGTCAATGAGTAGCTGTCTTACTGTCTGCCTGTCTATGAGTAGCTGTCTGTCTGCCTGCCTGTCTATGAGTAGCTGTCTGTCTGCCTGCCTGTCCAATTGTCCATGAGTAGCTGTCTGTCTGCCTGTCTGAGTAGCTGTCTGCCTGCCTGCCTAATTGTCCATGAGTAGCTGTCTGTCTGCCTGTCTATGAGTAGCTGTCTGCCTGCCTGCCTAATTGTCCATGAGTAGCTGTCTGTCTGCCTGTCTATGAGTAGCTGTCTGCCTTCCTGCCTGTCCAATTGTCCATGAGTAGCTGTATGTCTGTCTATGAGTAGCTGTCTGCCTGCCTGCCCAATTGTCTATGAGTAGCTGTCTGTCTGTCTATGAGTAGCTGTCTGCCTTCCTGCCTGTCCAATTGTCCATGAGTAGCTGTCTGTCTGTCTATGAGTAGCTGTCTGCCTTCCTGCCTGTCCAATTGTCCATGAGTAGCTGTCTGCCTGCCTGTCCAATTATCCATGAGTAGCTGTCTGTCTGCCTGTCTATGAGTAGCTGTCTGACTGCCTGCCTGTCCAATTCTCCATGAGTAGCTGTCTGTCTGTCTGCCTGTCTATGAGTAGCTGTCTGCCTGCCTGCCAGCCAGCAAGTTGGTTAACAGAAAATAAATTGTTATGGCTGAGTAAAATAAAATACAATAAACACAATTTGCCTGAAAATAGATTACCCAGCTATGACCTTTTTCATGAAAAAAAATGAGTAGTGATATGGCTGACTGAGTAAAATAAAACAATCTACCTGAAAATAGATAGCTATAAGTGAAGAGCAATTTCCGCAATTACCATTTCCGCAAATTCCGCAATTTCCATTTCCTCAATTTCCATTTCCGCAATTTCCATTTCCACCACTTCCGCAATTTCCGCAATTTCCGCAATTTCCATTTCCACCATTTCCGCAATTTCCGCAATTACAATTTCCGCAATTTCCATTTCCGCAATTTCCGCAATTTCCATTTCCATTTCCAACTATTAATGGCAGCTGGGTTTCATCATTCAAATAAAATAGAATTCTGTCCGTTTAGCTATACAATTATGTCAGGGAATAGGGATACACAGTATTATTATTTTCGTTCGAGTAATAGTACAACTCTAATAGTATTACTTATAATAATGTAATTAAAGATAACTTCATTCAGATTTATTTATTTTTATTTCATTTTCCAGATTTTTTTTCTTCTTTTTTTTTTAGATTTTCATTGGTGGGCCAGTCATAATGGTCCCGCGGGCCTGATGTGGCCCGCGGGCCTGAGGTTGAGTATCACTGGTCTATGGTATAGGCTCGTCTGCCCCCCAGTGTTTTCGGAAAGGAAATATAAAACCATAGCGGTTTTTATCATATTAGCATTTTGAATAGATTAAGAACATGGATGTATCTGATTAGTTAAATTTGTTATTTTTATACACCTCTATGAACTGTTTACACACCATATAATATAATATTAATGCAATAAACTAAAGTTCATTCCAACTTGTGTTATTGTGTGGTGCAGTGCTGCTGTTGAATATTTGCTTTTAAAGGGACTAATTCACATTTAGAAGAAAGTGAAAATATAGGCTACATACATTTTACAAATACACTTTACCAATGACAATGTAGAACAATTTTAGCTCTGAAGAACACTTTAAGCCTGCATGGCAAATGCAAGGTCACAGCACCACTCTAAACTATTATTAAATAATAATGCTACAGATCTCTAATAAAATGCCAAAATACAATACATGATGGGTTCTTTTTCATAGCACTTGTAGCACTATGAATGCAAATATAATAAATATTGAATATGTATCAGACAACCAACAAATGTATTACAAACTATATATTTATATAACAAAATAATATTTAAAGTGTGAAACAAACAAATGAGAAACAAGAACTTTTCTTATTCCCCCCCGGAAACAAATATTATAGGTTAATTATATAACCTATTAACATGTTCTATAGCTAGAACATATTAAGTACTTCTCAGTACTTCATAGGGGCACACTAGTCCATTAGGTCAAATTATGTCTAAAAAGTTACAGCCAATACGGCTGTAATACTACAGCCAGGTACAGTGATTTTCCTCAAGTGTGACCTAATACATTCTTCCTTCGGTAGGAGAAACAACACTTTGCAAAAAAATACCATCAGTGCATTGTAAAATACTATTTGGTATTGCATACATTTGACCAAGTAGAGACAGAGATAGAGATATACTTTATTAGTCTTATTATTGTGGTTATCTTAGCACTTCATCATGGATTCCTTGGGTGAAATTCCCAGTTTTACACTTCACATGTGACATAGAGAAATTCTTCATTGATCGCCACCTTTTCTTAACTGCACTTTGTCCAAACAGAATAAATGTAATTTACACACTTAACCATAATTCGATTTTAAATGGAAAATTGATCATTTTCAGTGTGATGGAATAATTTAACCATTGATTTTAAACTGTAAAGATACGGCACTGCACAGAGCTCCACGACCACCAGTCAATCAATCAACCTCTGCCCAGGGATGGAGGCTTGAAGACGGGGTAGATGGAGAGACATAAGCCTAGCAGACAATGAATTTTGCCTACTTGTAGGTTATCAAACCATGTATTTATATCGGTAAATAATCATGTTGATGCTAAATCAACATTAACATTTCATGTAGCCTACAGCTGCTATTTAAAAAAAAGTTTTTTTAATTCGGACTCGGGAGTTCTACAGAAGCCTATGGTAAGTGAATGGGAAGTCCCTGGCAGTCAAAATGACACAAGCGATCTTTATAATCTTAATACTTGGTCACAAACCAACTATTTTACAAGAACAATATTGATGTAACTAGAGATTAGACAAATTATCTATATTTTATATACACAGAATAATAAGTAATGAGCAAAAATTTTGATGCGACATTTCCTGGTTTTAATGCGGTCGGTCCCTCAGCGCTCCGCTCTGGAGCACAGCTCAGAGAGCTGCCTGAAACTTGCTGGAGTGGGCGGAGCCTAGTGCGCGTTCATGTGTTTGAGGACCAGACCTTACCAAACTGCAATACCTTCTTCGGCCACTATGTCCATTGCGCCTCAGGATTTCCTCTGGGTGTCTTCTCTATTCTATATATACACTCTAAGCTTGCAATGCAAACTATAGGAAGCCACTGGGTTGCGAAATATGTGCAATCCATCATCCATGACATGTTATTCACACTACTAACCACTTGGCGGCAGCATACACGTTACAGCACAGTTTGACATAGGGTTTAACACACAGCCACAACAACATAGCTAGAAAAACGAGGGATGACACATGAATGGACTGGAGCCAGGTAAAGATAATAAATAATAGTTTAACTTTAATTCACTTGCATAATGGAGTAACAAGAAGAGGAAAAAGAGAACTCTGTGAAATCACTGCAGAAAACACCTTTTGAGAGAAGGACACTGCAAGAAAAATTAAGAATTAAAGAGCTGGGTCCAGACAAACCTGATGTAATCATCACACAGCAGACCAAGGACAGAGGAAGAGAGTACCCCAGGACGTTTTCTAAAAGCTGGTATGACAAGAAGGAATGGTTGACCGCATGCAGTCACTCCAAAGCATTATTTTGCTTTCCCTGTCTACTGTTTCAGACAGCAGGATCAGATCCAGCATGGATCAAGAATGGAGTGAATGACTTAAGGCACTTCCCAAATAAAGCTGAAAAACATGAGCAAACCTCAATGCACATGGAAAATTCTGTCAAATTAGCCATGTTTGGAAAAGTTAATATAGCTGCTCAGCTTAATGAAGGCTACAGGCTAGGGATCCATCAACACAATGAGGAGGTTGACAAAAACAGGCACATCTTATCTAAAATAATAGATTGTATCAAGTTCTGTGGTGCTTTTGAGTTAGCCCTACGTGGGCATGATGAAAGTGCAGACTCAGTAAAGCCTGGTGTTTTTAGAGGCTTGGTGAATTTTGTAGCATCACTAGATGCAGTTGTACATGAGCACCTGCAGTCTGCTACTGTGTTTAAGGGAACATCTAAGACAGTACAGAATGAACTCCTTGACTGTATGCTCCAAGTTTTGAGAGAAAGCCTCATAGAAGAAATCAAGATTGCAGACTTTGTCTCCATACAGGCTGATGAAACAACTGATGTTTCCACTCAAAATCAACTGGTGATTGTCTTCCGCTACATTGGGCAGCTGATTCAGGAGGTCATTAGTAGGTTATATCCTGTACAACGAGAGAAACAAGACGGCAGGAATCAATTTTACAATATGAGTATGACATATGCACCAGGGATTATGTGAACCTAAAGCCAGTGATATTTTCAAAAAAGAGTCATCATCATTATTATGTAACATTGTAAAAGCTTTACCTCAATGGGAAAGGAGCAGTTGTCCATGAAAAAAGGTTGCAAAGGCTTCACCACCATTTGGGCAGCTGATTCAGGAGGTCATTAGTAGGGTTGACCCTGCACAACGAGAGAAACAAGAAGGTATTTCTATAAATTGTTAAAGATTATCATTTGTTTTTCAATGGGGAAAGAGCATTTGGGCAGGTGATTCAGATGTTTATACTAGGGCACGTCTTGCACAGTGAGATTAACAAGAACGCAGGAATCAATCACACAATATGAGATTTGCGGCAAGGATTATGTGAAACTAAGTGTTAATTATCATTATCACAAGTTTTATAGATTATTGAGAAATGACATATGTAACTGCTTTACCTCAATGGGGAAGGTGCAGTTGTCCATGAAATAAGGTTGCAACGGCTTCAGGTATGCAGGAAACAGCAGTGGTGTTTATCCAAGGGAGAAGTGAAGGCGGAAGAGTACGCCTATGAACTGTTGAAGATTATCGTGTCCTGTGACACGTTTGTGTGATGAATGAATCCTGGATTTTGGTCTGTGGTGGACTTGTGTTTGGAGATGAGCATTTCATCCTGTGATATGATTGGAGGACAATACACAATATACAGGCTCATGATAGCTGTAGTAAGTACGTAGTACTCCAGACTGTAGACATTGCTGTGGCCTTGAGATGTATATGTGATCCAAAAGCGTGCCCTTGTCAGTGGTGGCCTCGTTGATCAGTTGAATGTATCCTTTTGACTCCAGGAGTGTCGCTATGGGCCCATCTGCACTAGTCAGTAGGTTTTCGTTGAAGTCTCCACAGACTATGATGGGATGGTGGTCCATCATTTCTAAGGAGTCCAGAAGTGCTTTCAGGTTGTCCAAGAAAGGGTGATTGTAACATGGTGGTCTGTATACAGCAGCGATCAGAAGCTTGACGGGGGATTCTATTTTGACAACTACAAACTCCAGGTTTGTCACATTGTGTAGGTGACGCTCTTCAGCAGCGTGGAAATGGTTCTTCACATACACTGCAACGCCACCACCATTTTGTTCTGCACGTTTGGGGATGCTTGTGTACGAGTCGCGTCTGTTGCGACTGAACATTGTGTAGCCATCTAATTGGAGGCTGTCAGCAACAAAGGAGCCGGTGAGATGAGTTTCTGTCAAGCACAGCACATCTGCAAGTGTAAGTTCGTGATGACGTTTGATGTCCTGAATGTGAGCTGGTAGATTTTGCGTGTTGTGATGGACAATGCTGACAGTTTGCGCTTGGCCTGTTGTTGTTTGATACTTCAACAGTGGCATTACATTTTCCAGTGAGATGGTCTTCATGGATTTCAGTGCAAGTGTGATATCTGGATCAGCATAGATTATCTTTTCATCAAAGTCAATGATGTGCAATCCTTGCAATGAAGTTGTCCTACTGAGGGCAACATAGGCCATGCCTGGTTGGAAAATACGTTTCAAGGAAACCACTGCAAATGCTGTAGTCATGCCTTGGACTTTGTGCACAGTGCAAGCATATGCCAACTTGATAGGAAATTGCTTGCGAACCACATTTTCGCCAGTCAGGGATTCCTTCATTTTCTCAATGTACACTTGTGTGGCACCAGGTGTTTTTCGGTATTTCTGTCCTGCTTCCGGCCTGTCTAATGTCAGCCAAAGCTTGGTTACTGTAGTTCCGTGCATTTCTACAGTATCGATCTTGCCAAATGTGCCGTTTACAAGACCATCCTCCACGTCTATGTTCCTGATGATCATCACAGGTGCACCTTCTGCAACTTTCAAGTTGTCAAGGAGATCCTTCTGCTGTCCTGTACAGGGTCTGGCAAGTGGGGTCATCTGGTGATTCCCTTTACCTGTCCTGAAGTCGTTTGCGGGTATGTCCACAATGTCAGAGTGGAGGTTATACAATGATTTTGTGTTATGTTCAGCCACCTCTTTGTTGGTTGCGAAAATGTGGACAATGTCCTTAGGACACCGATCACGCTCGGTCACTCTCTGAGTAAGGAGATCTTTGTCTGGGTCATTTAACGGATCGTTCTTTGCTTTGACCCTCAACCTATTCAGAAGTTGTGCGTAGGGCACATCATTCTGTCGCATGATGTCCGTCAACGTGATCATGTGAAAGTTTTAATTGAAAAGTTTTGGAGCGCCTTCCTCGTACACGCAGAGTGATTTCCCTTTTCCCACTGGAGGGATTTGTTCTGTATCTTTTCTGGCTTTTTCTGTTTTTCTTTTTCTGTTTTTCTGTTTTCTGTCTTTTTCTGATGCAATAGATTTCATCTTTGCTTCTTCAGAGCGCACTCTGAGGTGGACTTGACATAACTCATTGTACTTTCTTCTGATTTTGAATGCAGAACGGATGTCACGACGCATCTTGAATAATGGGTCCGTTTTGGATTTATAGGCCATGTACAGCTTCATGTGTTTCCTGACCTTTTTCCTGAACTGTACATTTTCCTTGAATCTCCTGTGTCCATGAGCCTTGGTATAAGCCTTTTTCTTCTTTCTGAAGTCCTCATCTTCATGGTACCTCCGACGTTGATAAGCCTTCCGTTTCTTTTTGAACTTGTCATCTTCATGGTACCTCCCACGTTCATAAGCCTTCTGCTTCTTTTTGAACTCGTCATCTTCATGGTACCTCCGATAATCATAAGCGTTCTGCTTCTTTTTGAACGCCTCATCTTCATGGTACCTCCCATGGATATATGTCTTCTGCTTCTTTTTGAAGACCACGTTTCTGCTGTATTTTGCTTTAACGTATGCACTCTTGTATTTCTTTTGCTGTAGGTTGAAATTTTCATTGGTTCTGCATCGCATGGCAATGTATTTCTGCATGTATTCCTGCCTCTTTGTCTTAGGTTTTTCCTTGGTTTCAGAATGTAGTTGATTTTGTATTTTTCTCATCATTTTGTGTTGTCGGTGTTTATTATATTTTTTTATAGTGTCTGACATCAATTGTGGTTTATGCACTTGTATGCTTGGCAGTTGTGGTGGGTGGGCATTTGTTTGTACAAATGTCACTGGCATGAAGTCAAACACTAATTTGTCAATCTTGTCTGGGGTATGCAAGAAGTCAATTAACTGGTCAATCTTAGCAAACATGTCATCCAACTGACTGAAAATCATCATTACAGCTTTTCCTCCATTACAATCAGACAGAGGTAGGCCATCAGCACTTCTGTTGTGGGAGTCAAAAAGTCCATATCTTCCAGACCCGTCTCTAAAAACAGCAATGGTGTGTGGTGATACTGTTAAGAGTGCATAATGAACATCTGTAGACAGACACTTGAGTCTTTCTTGAAGTTTCAGGAAACAAGTCTTTTGGCGATGCTGTCCCTCAACTCGCATATAGCCCATCTGCACTTTAGATTTGGTCACCGAGTACTTATTGTGTTCTGTTTCTACATTGAGAGGTGTTTCCTCCATTGTCAGGAAGTGGTTGTTAAATAGTTTCTTTCTTTTGAGTTGTGTTATTGTTGTTGTATACAGACTGTCTCCCTTGTCTAGTATCTTGTCCAGATGTTCCGTCTTCAAGTCAAGACCTTCATTTTGGTATGCCAGAAATGTCAGAGCCATGCAGGTACACTGCCGATCCCTTCACATGTTAGAAAATGAAGGATGACTCTGGCTTTTGGATGCCTGCACAAATGTAACAGAGGGTGGCACAATGCATGCTTGTTGTACAGGGTCATTTTTGGAAATGTCCATGGCCTCAATAATGTTGTGTTGTTCTTCAACATCAGATTGTGCATGTTGCTCAGCAGTTTGTACCAAAGGCTCCATGGTTGGAGTAATTGTCTCTTGTGTGCCTTTATTGTTGTCACGGTGTGTCAGGTGAGGACCCAGAAGCAGAACCAAGCAGGCAAACTGATGCAGTCCAATATATTTATTAACATAAACTCACAGTAAAGTGTAGCAGGACAAACACAGTAACAATGAATTATAATCTGACAAGGGAACACTGAACACAGGGAGGTTTATAAGGACTAGACACAGGTGCAACAGAACAACAATCAACACTGGGATTGGCTGGGAGACTAACAGGACACAGGTGGAGAAAACTAGTAATCACAGGGAGGTGAGACAAGACAGGCAGAACAGTAACTAGGGAAAACAGGAAACACTAGGACAAGACTACATAATAAAAGTATACAACAGACTGATAACGTGACAGTACCTCCCCCCAAGGAATGGATCCCAGACATTCCAAAAAATAAATCCCAGAATACTGAGTAGGGTGGGTGGAGGGGAGTCGGACGGAGGGAAACAGGGGCACAAAACTAACAAAAGACTGGCAGGACTGAAACATCACAAAAGACCAGATCTACAAGTTTTACAAAACACTGTAGCCTACGGCTAAGGGCAGGGTAGAACAAAAGTTACACAGAAAGGCAGGTGGGGAGACACGCAGACAAGCACACAGACAAACAGACAGGCACAAACTGAGACAAACCAAGAGACAAGCAAATAAACTGACAAACGGACAGACAGGCAGACAAACATGCAGTCAGACACAACAGGTGGGTAAACAGATTAGGGGGACTAAAACACTGGGGAGCAGACAAACGCACAAGCATACTGGCAGACAGACACGCAGACATACAAACCGGGACACAGGTAGACAGAACGACAGGTAGAGTGGCCAAAGGACTATCCGGCGGACCAAAAGAACCACTCACAGGATTACATTGTTCAGAGCGGGGTCGAGGGGGCTGGGGACCCAAAGTTGCTGAAGCCCCTGGCAGAAAGTTAACGGGGGGCAGCGGCAGAGCCTCAGTGGAGGCGGGCTGCAGCGGCGGAGCCTCAGTGGAGGCGGGCTGCAGCGGCGGAGCCTCAGTGGAGGCGGGCTGCAGCGGCGGAGCCTCAGTGGAGGCGGGCTGCAGCGGCGGAGCCTCAGTGGAGGCGGGCTGCAGCGGCGGGACGTCAGACGAGGCGAGCTGCAGCGGCGGGACCTCAGTGGAGGCGATCTGCAGCGGTGGAACCTCAGACGAGGCGAGCTGCAGCGGCGGGGCCTCAGACGAGGCGAGCTGCAGCAGCGGGGTCTCAGTGGCGCTGAGCTCTGGCAGTGTGTCGCTGTGTGCCAGCGATGGCCTCTGGGACGGCGGTGGCCACGACTCGGCGTCGCTGGGCGGCGGTGGCCGCGTCTCGGCGTCGCAGGGCGGCAGTGGCCGCGACTGGGCGTCGCTGGGCGGCGGTGGCCGCGTCTCGGCGTCGCTGGGCGGCGGTGGCCGCGTCTCGGCGTCGCTGGGCGGCGGTAGCCGCGTCTCGGCGACACTGGGCGGCGGTGGCCGCGTCTCGGCGACACTGGGCGGCGGTGGCCGCGTCTCTGCGTCGCTGGGCGGCGGTGGCCGCGTCTCGGCGACACTGGGCGGCGGTGGCCGCGTCTCGGCGACACTGGGCAGTGAGGAGTGTTGACGTCGTCGAGAGCCATGGCGACCACGCCCCCTCCCCCGGTTCCCCCTGAAGATGGCCAAGCGAGTCCCAATGAAAGGATCCAAAGCTGAAGCCGTCTCAGCATCGGCTGGCTCAGGGAACACAGAGTCAACAGGGGCAGGTTCAGGACAGACGGGCTGGAGGCCTACAGACCCCAGCCTGATTGACTGGATTGCAGGCTGGTGAGCAGGTAGGGAAGCAGACTGAGGAGCAGGTTGGGAAGCAGGTTGGTGAGCAGGTCTGGATGCAGGGCAAGCTGGAGTGACAGGCTTGTTGGATAGCAAAGATGCCAATAAAGTTCTTAATTGCCTGGCTGTTCCATCCACCAGATGAGCCAATTGTGGAAACCTTTTCATAAAACAAAAAGTCTCTTTCAAGGCCAACCTGAGAGCCATCCTTTGCTGCTGAACACAAGTCGTCTCTTTAACCGCATTGACATAGCTGTCGATAACTTGCAAGTCCTCATCGATCTGCTGAAGTTCTGCTGGGTCCATGTTGGTCAGATTATACTTTCACGGTGTGTCAGGTGAGGACCCAGAAGCAGAACCAAGCAGGCAAACTGATGCAGTCCAATATATTTATTAACATAAACTCACAGTAAAGTGTAGCAGGACAAACACAGTAACAATGAATTATAATCTGACAAGGGAACACTGAACACAGGGAGGTTTATAAGGACTAGACACAGGTGCAACAGAACAACAATCAACACTGGGATTGGCTGGGAGACTAACAGGACACAGGTGGAGAAAACTAGTAATCACAGGGAGGTGAGACAAGACAGGCAGAACAGTAACTAGGGAAAACAGGAAACACTAGGACAAGACTGAAGAATAAAAGTATACAACAGACTGATAACGTGACAATTGTCATCTATGCAACTTTTTTGGGATGAATGCCTTTTTTAGCAGCCACTGATTTCCTCCCAGGACGAGGCATGATGCCACAAAGTTGTAGATTCTGAAATGTAATAAAAATTACAGTCTTTACCAATGGGTTGTTGGCAAAATAGTAGGCATGTAACGATACACTCAACTCACAATATGTTAGAGGGTTTTTTTTAATAAATATGGGTATAATATTGATATATTGATATACGATGTATATCATTACATGCCTACAAAATAGTGTTCAAAATCATATGCTAACATTAGATAGTTATATCCATAACATGCATTGTGTTGTGCACATATCAAAACAAGTCACTGAAATATAATTGACCAATGCAGCAAAATATTGTATTTTAGGCAAAAATGTATTAGTTTAAATGTATTTTCCCTTTGAGGTCATAGTTGTAGCTCATCTACAAGCTTACAATGTGTAGTTTCATGAGTTATGGCATTGTAGATGAATTGTTTAGCAGTAAATGGTTAATTTGCATGACTGAATAACTTCTCCAACACACATACCTGTTATGGTCAATTCAGTTATTCTGTCTGTCAACAGCTGTGTCCACCAATGGAATCTCCAGCTGAAAATAATGTAGGAAATATAGTAAATATATTTGAGTCCTGGTGAAAGGTTTCTCAGTCACATTTTGACAATTACAATGTGTGACCAGATTTGACTGAGAACGTGCAATTGTGCAAATTCCAGCTTTTCACCAGAGGAGAAAAACAATGAGTTTGAACTTTGAACATTACAAACAAACTTTGCAAATAACGTGTCGGGGTCCAAGCAATTCCTTCTGAATCTGTGCTATCATGCGTTGCTCTGTCTTTTTTTCTGTCTGCCGCTGCTGACAGCAAGCAGTGACAGGGGAAAGGGCAGCGAGCCAGCGACACAGGGAGGGGCGGAGCGGTTGGAGCAAAGGGGACAGATCTTCAAATGAACGTCGCATTGAGCCTCCACATGTTGTTAGCTTGAAGATCTGCTCTTTTTTGCGATGGACACCGCCGTACTACAGAATATAAATGTAGGTATAGAACTGCGAACTATAGAACTATAGAATGTGCATTTGTTGTATCAGAGGCTTGTCTTGATCACGATTGAACTTGTCAAATTCTGTAGTCGCAGTGGTGCATCAAATTGAAATTTACAACTCGCACGGTGCATGCGAATACCTAGTTACACTGTCGAGCTCTAGTCTAAAAAATACAGTAATTGCAACCCCCCCCCCCCCACACACACACACACACACACACACACTAAGGGATTAAATTACAAAAAGTGAAAATAGTAGAACTACAAGCTCACTTTTTTTCTGTAGTGTGGCATTGGTCCAACCTCCCGTTAGTCCGACCATTACCAACACCATCCCAAACTCTATAACTAAGCCTAACCTCACAGGAATCCACAGGTTATTTACCTGCAGCACAGGTGAATTCTAACCTGCAACACACAGTCAGACTAATGGGAGGTCTGACATAAGGGCAGTTCCCAATTTTCTTAATGGATAAGTAGATTACAAGTAGACTATTTGAAAATAATCAAAGTGAACAAGTTGGTTCATTGCATCTCTTTCTGTCACTTAATTTCGTGGGGTCTATGCCAAACATTCTCCTCCTCAAGTCTCGTTCTGTGTTTCACTCTCTCCATCTCAACCCCTCCCCTCTTCACCTCTCACTCTCTCGATCTCAACCCTCTCCCCTCCTCAACTCTTTCTCTCTCTCTCTAAAAAGATGTTGTCAAAATATATAATATTGTCATAATATATGTATAATATATATATATATATATATATATATATATAGAGCCTAATCACAGACTGCTGGACATTCACTGGAGAGCACTCCAGGCATAAGGTTGAGCAACCCTTTTTTGGTCCCACCTGGTTTCTTAGGAGGCACTATCAATAAAGTCTCTTCAATAGTTTGTTCCACAGTAATTCAACAATCTGGATGGATAATAAATAGGTTGTTTGGTCATAGTAGTAACTTAGTAAGGACTAAGGAGTAGTAACATAGCCTACACTTGCTGCAGTAGGTGTAAAAGATATGCAGTCACCTTCACTCTGCGCTCCAGCAATATCACTACCATGTGAGGTATGACAGCAGTTGAGCCAAATAAGTCCATACTAATTATCCATAATGTATAAGAGTTCAGGACAGACAGGCCTTTTCGGGGAGGTTAGATGGTTAACTTAGATGTTTAACTGCTCTTCTGGGGTCATGTCAAAATTGGTTTCTACGTCCTCCTAAACTCAGTAGGCCTATGGGGACCAGGACAATTCCGGCTGTCTGTTGGTGTATTATGTTGGTCATGTCCATCTATGGTACATGGTGGTACAGTATATTATAAAAAAAAATCTTTTCAATAATTGTTACCTAAAACCCGGCTATAACCCACTAACCCTACGACACTGTGGTATTGTGGTTTTGCATATTCAGACTATTACCCCAAAACAGTATGTATACTCACTCTGCTTCTCTTCTGAAACTGGCAACTGCTATCACATTTGATCACTCCTGGATGTCAGACTATAACACTTGTATAAACCAATGAATAGTGTGACAGTGCTTTAATCTGTGGGCACAATTATGGAAACTGTGTATACAATACATATTTTGTGATTCAAAGTAACGTCTAAATGGTTTCTACATCTTCATAAACACTTACTACACCGTTACACTACACTATACTATTACACTTATCATAGTACATGGTATCATATTACACATGTCATAGCAGCATCCACCCACCTGGGAGGTACCAACATGGACTTCCAGAGCAGTACATGGACCTGGGAGAAGTGGCAATTCAATAAAACAAGCAGAAAGCCTGCAACACTCCATGTGTTTGGAAACAACAATAGAGCCACAACATAGTGAAAACCCTTTATCCTTTTCTTTATTGCTTAAAGAATACAACTTTGTAATCAAATGAATGTGTATCAATTACAACCACGTTATCTATGTTTATATTAAGGGTTTACCACACAGTCGCATTGCAAATGTTTGATAATACACCAGAGGTGGGCAAAAGAACAAATTCAGCCCAGATAACAAAGCATTTTACAAAGTAAACATCCTTAACATTGTGTACATTTGCTTGGATGCACTCTGCAGCCAAGCATCACATAGCTCCTACACCTCAGAAAATCACTACCTCAGGGTGTTATGCCTCATTCATACTTTACTACTACAATAGCGAACCTACAAGCTCACAACACCTCCATTTGATATGCATTGTGAGTTTGAAGGTCTGTTATTTTTGCGTGCGACGGAGCATACATTAGGCACTAGTCTGTCCTATGTCTTTGGTTCTATAAGTCAAAAATAGTCAGATTCTGTAAGGTGTAGCTAGCTAGTTAACAATACTGTGGTGGAAAGTAGGAAAAGAAAATGCATCAACATAGTGTGCAACTCAACTAAAACAAAATGTCCTTTTTTTAACAGAAATTGAAATACATATTCACAACCGCTCCAAAGAATTGACAAGCAACCATTTTGTCCAGGATTGACATGTCCAGAGGTTCCTCAGTAACTATGCGATCACAGTAATCTAGTGACCGGATGTGTTCACACTGATCATAAGGAAGACCACTCCGTTGTGCCAACTGCAGGTAGCTCAGGCATTCATCCAATTCACACCGTGTTCTCTGTTTTTCTCCCCAGCATTTCCGTTGGACATGTATCGGTGTAGAAAAGCCATGGCCAGTTATGGTCATTTATGTAATATGGTCCCAGCAAACCAGGCACAAATCTGCTCTTTTATTTGCATACGCATCAAATGGCTGGTTGGCTGGCACGGTTTTTGGCGCAAAGTAACCACAGTATGCCGCTAATCAACTTACAACTACATACTCTATATAGTATATGTATACGTATGTCTTACGTCATCATTTAGAGCTAGTCATACGTATACTATATACATAATCAGTAAAATAAAATAGCAAATTGTGCCTGAGCTGCATTTCATGTCATGAAAGGTGCTATACAAATAAAGTTTTATTATTATTATTATGATCTGCTGGGACCAGAGTACGTGGTGTGTATATGTATGACTAGCTCTCAATGATGACATAAGAAATATGGTCATTTATGTAATCTGGTCCCAGCAAACCAGGCACAAATCTGCTGTTTCCACTTGTAGTGGCCCAATGTAGTTCCGCCTGTGTGTACGGACACACACACACACACACACACACACACATTTGAATTATTTTATTTGGATCTGCACAAGAGGCGTAGACCCAAACACTGATCAGAATTAGGTTATACATTATATGGTTCAACCTAGTCTCTCAAGACAGACTGTTGCCTTGCGTCAACTAGTCTGTCGGCAAGCAGTAGAAAGAAACGTATCACTGGCCTACAAGTATGGACGCTGTAGTTCAGGAAGTCAGCCGCGCAATCACCCAATCACATTTAGTGGGCGGGATTTACATGTGTGTGCAGCGAGGAAATTTCGTCCCACTAGAAGCAAACCTACACGCTTCCATTATTATTGAACATGGCTTCCTCTGGTCAACAAACAACACCAAAGAAACCTATTACGAATGTATGTAGAGTTTGTGGAGATTATTTAAAGTATGGAGTAAAAGGACAAGTATTTAATTTATTCACAAATCAGGGATTGGAGACTAGTTTGGAAGCTATAACCGAAGAACCTGTTGTTGCAGACGATCCACTGAAATCGATTTGCTTAAGCTGCAAACAATTGTTGATGAAATATTCGCGCACCAAAGAAATTTTGGAAAAGGTTGGCGATTCGGTCAAAGAACTGTGCTATCTAATGTTGTCCTATGTTGAACAAATAAGTGTAAACTCCGTCAAACTAAATGTAATGTAAACTGTGTACAGTACAAAGTATGAATAAAAGCGTTGGTTATGATTAAGTGTAACTTCAATCAAACGCGTTAATTGTGTTGTGTGCTAATATTTACGTTTCCCAACAAATGACCCCTTTATTTAAGCAACTTCAGAACAGTCTGTTACGTACAAATATAACGGACGTAAAACAAATGTATTTTGCAGTACAAATTAAAGTTATAAAAGCTTTGGTTTAGTGTTCAATCTGAAAGTGAATTGATTTGGAAACCGCGGGGCTCCTTTTCACACTGTTTCACAAATCACATTAGGATACAAAGCCTTTCAGACGTGGTATTATCTATATTTTTGCTTTAAACTTTGAGAAGGGGTCCATTACGTTTTACAGGTCAACAAGGACCCATTATCTAGTGTAATCAATGAATATAAATCCTCTTACATTAGCTACATTTATTGTCTAAATTTCAAATTGTGTTGCATATTTATAATAAACTTGATTTAATGGATGGTTGGGTCCATATGATCGTTTGACAGTACTAAAAGTACATTCAGTGTATTTTATTTTAGACACTAATCCCTTAAATACTCAGCACTTGATCAAAATGGGTGATCTATAAGGTCACAATACTAGCACTGAGATGCATTGTGACTCGATCGTGAGTTTAAAGCTGGCTGTTTTTCTGCATGCCATGATGCAACATGCATAAGTAGTAGTACACATGGTTAAATTGTATTTTCTAGCATTATTATGATTAAATGTTAATAAACGGCATGTTTTCAGAGTCTGTAGATGCATTCTGCCCAGCATATGCTGCAGAAATGCCTCGCTCCGTCAACATTTTCACTTGCTCTTCCATTATAGAAATGAGTGGGTATATATATACGAGGCTTTTTCCAAAACCAGTAGGTAAACATAATAAAACATCTCGTCGATCGATTCAATATTTCAAACAAATGTGCTGAAGCGGTTTGATATGTTCAACATTGTGTAGAACAGCAACTCTCCTTAGCACACTAGCAAAAATTTCCTCCTCCGTTACATCCATGTTTTGTTCCGCAAAGGAATGGTTGAAAGTAGGAATGAAAACAGTGCGGCACAGCGGTAGTAGTGGAACTCGGCGGAAAAGCAAGGGCCTTTTCCGGTTGATAGAAATTCTAAACAGACCTTGCCCCCAGAGTCTAATTTCGAGGAACAACAGCGGAGGCGCTGTTTTCCCGAATATTTGACGATGGGATTCTCAGATTGGGTTCAACCAGATATAGCTGCTGCACATGCTTAACACACACACACACACACGGGCTGAGAGAGACAGCGAGCGGTCTCTCCCTCTCTCTCTCCAAGAGAATTAAGGTATAGAAGCCAGCGAGCGATACAGAGAGAGACAGACGACCATATTTATTTCAATTCAACATATACGCACGGCCTCTTTGAAGACCCCCCCCCCCCCCCCACAGGGAGAGACCGATCGACTTTCTTTAATTCCTGGGGTTGAAGCCGTATCGAAAAGTCTTAGTGAGCGAGCAGGCGGAGCGAGAGAGAGAGGGAGTGAGAGAGGGAGATAATTATCATCATTATTATTGTATTATATATATTACATTATATTGTGATATATAATATAATATATATAATATATGTGACAGATAGGCATATAGATCTTTATCTAATTAATTAATTAATTAATAATATGGCACCCACTGTAACAACAATGCACCCAAAACGTGCTCTTCCCCCTTCTCTCTCTCTCTCTCCCCTCTCTCGCACGCACGTTGCGCGCTAGTTCTCCCGTGTCGGACTATTGTCCTGTCTAAACTACGATTTGTCTGAGTATTGGTTGAACTTCTGTCTGTCTGTATGTCTAACTGACGGTAGACGGTATTTCGGTCAAGGACCATTGTCCCGTCGGGCGTCGGCTATTTGGGCGTCGGAAAAAAGACCGCCTCCCCTTTTAAAGACTTACCATTTTACCATTTGTGAGGAGAAAAACTTTTGTTTTGTTTTTTTTAATCCAAAATGAGTTAATATCACAGGCAGACTCTTCACATGCTAGAGCATGTCTGAAATAAATGTCATGTAAATATGAAATAAATGCTTAAAACATGTAGCTAGGTGTAATGTTACTTAGAGACCACAGAAGTGAACCTTTCAATCCCGTTTTCTCAACTTGCTGTTTTCTGCAAGACATTACTCTATAAGCCATATATCCAAAACTGGTGGGTCAAACTGAAAAACTAATATGTCAATTTGAAGCTATGATTCCCTGCTTTCATACGACATGAAAAAACGAAAATTAACCCTCAGACCCTCAGTCAAATTTAGTCACATTTTTATGCGGATGATATCCAACTGTATTATTAAGTGCCCTGCTGATTTAAATTTTAATATTTTACATAAATGTACAGTATATTAGCCATTAAGGCATGGATTTCAGACAATTTCCTCTAGCTAAATTAGGCCTAAACTGACACTCTTATTGTTGCCCCCAAAAGC
Organism: Protomyctophum bolini; assembly: GCF_963924005.1. Taxonomy (NCBI): domain Eukaryota; kingdom Metazoa; phylum Chordata; class Actinopteri; order Myctophiformes; family Myctophidae; genus Protomyctophum; species Protomyctophum bolini. Next base: position 56,564 of record NW_027665716.1, on the reverse strand, counting down.
ATTATTGCTCCTTTGGACCACCACCATCTAATTCAAAATGCTGCTGCCAGATTGTTAATCAGGCCCAGCAGACATCACTCCAGTCCCCACCCCAGGAATACTTGACTGACCTGGTCCAATGCTATGTGGACGCTAAGTCCCTAAGATCTGCTAAACAGGGTGGGTCTTATATCTGTAGCCCCTATAGACTTTGGAATACTCTTCCACAAGTCTGTGGACATTTGTAAGACTTTAAACTTACTATTTGAACAGGCAATTTATTAATTGTTCTGGAATTTATTTTCCAAATTTCCATGCTGTCTTGTTGTGCTGCTTGAGATTATTGTACAGCCTTTTTTGTCTGCTTTAGGGTATTGAAGCAGATAAGGTTCATGAAATAATTATTAACTAATGCTTAACTAATACATTAGTTAAGCATTATTTCATCACAATTCATCATTAATTCATGATGAGTTCATCATGAATTAACTGTAGTTAATCATGATTCATGGCATTAATGATTTAATTTATAGATCAGATTTCTTCGGCCAAATCTATGCCCACGATGAGTGCTCAAAGGCGGGTAGGTTTAGTCAGCAGACTCGGTCTCTCTGGAGGTCATTTTTCTCAATTCTATGCCCACGATGAGTGCTCAAAGGTGGGTAGGGGTCTGTCCGAAGCTCATCCTGGGTATAGATTTGGGCAAAATGGGGGAGTCCAAAAATGATCCATAAAGCACCAGGGAGAGCTCCGGACTCATGCCCACTCATCGTGGGCATATAATTGAGAATAATTACCTCCAGAGAGACCGAGTCTGCTCACTAACCCTACCCGTCTATGAGCACTCATCCTGGGCATAGATTTGGGCGGAACTTTTTTGATCTATAAATCATCTACAAATCATGGTTAACTAATGACGATTCATGATGAATCATCATCATCATGAATTCATGATGAATTGTGATGAAATAATGATTAACTAATGTATTAGTTAAGCATTAGTTAATCATTTTTCATGAACCTTATCTGCAAGTGTTACCTTGTTTTGTTTTGTATTGGCTTTCACTGTATGTAAAGCACTTTGCGAGATCTCTCTGTGAGAGGTGCTATATAAATAATATGTACTTAATTACTTATCAGCGCAACATAGGACTAGGTTTTTAAGGCCACTGAGAATCTAAATTGACCAAACTTACTGAACTTAGCCTTTAAAGCAGGGTAATTAACTTTTGACCAACTTTGATTCATGATAGATGATACGTGTCCGCATTATGACTGATTACTACTTTAATCTGGTAGCAAACATAATCTTCTGCCAAAAAGGTTATCAGCTAATTAATATAATCATATATACATTTGTTTTAAAATACAGACAGAGAACATATATTGTCGTTGTTTCTACATATTCGTGGCACCTCTGCCCATGATGGATTTCTTAGTGTTTTTCTCAGGTTTCATAAGGATTATGTAACACTTTGGTCCAAACAGTGCCACCAAAAGGCCAAAACTAGATGCTAAAATAGCAAATACCTCCACTACATCTGCATATTTGCCTGGAGAGCTGATATATGCTGGTATGAAGGCTATCCACACGGCACAGAAGATTAACATGCTGAAAGTGATTAACTTGGCTTCATTGAAGTTGTCTGGAAGATTCCTTGCCATGAATGCTAGTAGGAAGCTTATTAGTGCCAGTAAACCAATATAACCTAACAACACCGCAAAACCAACTGTTGATCCCACAGCACACTCATAGACTATCTTATCAATGTGATATTGTGTGTTTTTATGAGGAGTTGGTGAGGCAGACACAAGCCAGGTTATGCAGATTGCTGCCTGGACACAAGTAAGAACCAGAACTGTTCCTCTCTGCTGCATGGCACCAAAATATTTCATAATGTCTGCACCCCCAGGCTTGGAGGCCTTGAAAACAGCCAACACCACCATAGTTTTTACCAGGATACATGAGACACACAGCACAAAGCTGATTCCAAATGCTGCATGCCTCAGCTGACAAGTCCAGAGTCTCGGACGACCAATGAACAGAAGTGCACACAAGAAACATAGTTTAAGTGACAATAAGAGAAGGAAGCTGAGTTCTGAGTTGTTGGCGCGTACCATGGGTGTGCTTCGATGATAGATAAATATTCCCAGGACAATGGCACAGATAACTGTGCCTAGCAATGAGATGATTGTCAAGGAGATACCCAGGCCCTCATGGTAAGAGAGGAACTCCATGCTCTTAGGGACACAGTGGTCACGCTGGGGACTGGACCAAAAGTCCTCTGGACAACTGGTGCACTCTGTAGAGTCTAACACAAAGGAGAAGATTAAAGGTACATACAAGTAGAGTGTAATCAGCCTAAAGATAACAGTGTAAGACAATCACGAACATACATAATATAAACCTACCAGTCTCATTGCTGATCTCACCCTCAGAACAAGCAATGCAGTCAAAGCAGCAGACAGGTTGTCCTTTCCTTCTGGCCACACGTGTTCCAGGGGAACAGCTCTCACTGCACACTGACTGAGGTGGCTATACAGGAAATTAATTAAACTCAGTCCAAACTAAATTACATTCATACAGTTATTTTTAGAATACCAAAGTTACCTTTGCAGATTCAAAGCTCCAGAAGATTCTGTCTTCATCAAGGATGAGTTCTTCCCCTCCAGCTGATTTCTTGACCACACCTACATTGTGAACATTTGTGCTTCCATCAGGGAGCCACATCCAATTCAAGACATCACAGATTGGTATGGCATTACCATTCTCATCAAATGATACTTGATCTCCAAATGATGTCGTGAAGTTGACCTTTTCCAGGTAATACACAAGCTAAAAATGTTGATGATCAAATGTATTAAAAGCAAAAACATACTGTATACAAGATACACAATAGTGACAATGGCAGGGACTGTTGCTGTATTTACTCCAGTACCTGGCCTGTAGACCCGTTCGCAATTTGGTGTTAAGGGAAATTACTCACTTGAACTGAATCAATTTGTCCCTATATGAAAAATCACCAATACAGTAAACAATGGTCGCCATTGGTTATGATGAAATTCCTACTTTCTTTTGTTTTTGAGTGTATATACATGTAATACCACCATTTCAACTAACTGTGGTGTGTGGAATTAATTTCTGATATTGCAATGACCATTTTGGATGATTTTGAACTTGAAAGGTCATTGTAGTGAAGATTGCACTTGTATTGCATAGGGTACCAGGATGTTATACACAGGTGGGTCATATGTGATTAAGTGGTGGTGATTACATGCAATGTGACTGTGAGTTGATTCAGTATACCGAATGAGTAAAGTCTACAAGGCAGCCCTGTGTCCGGTTTGTTTCAATACTTATATGTGAATCTACAACACTACAGTCATGATCAAGGTAATTTTGCTATTCGGAAGACACTGACCATAACCTGGCCATTCTCAGAATTCTGACATTTACAATGAATTTGAACAGCTTCGTAGCTGGAGTCTTGGACCTGTGCAGCAGGGAGACCACAAAAGAGTAAGCCTTTTAGAGTAAATATGGACATCTTCCATCGATCCTAATTCCTAATAGGGCATAGCAGTGCTGTTATCTCTCTTTTTTTGGCAACACAGAGATTTCAGGCCATTCAGGCTCCTTGTGAATCATGATTTTGTGTCCAAAGATATTTGAAAACTAAGGAAATGTCACTAAGGAAATGAAAGTTCATATAATGGCCTGTTGTGGCGCTATCCTTGGGCTCAAAAAAACCCATGGCCCCATAGAAGTACATGTATTTGGGCCCAACTTCAACTAGACTGTATTACCTTAATAAACATGGTCATGAATACTTTTTGCTTCCATTCACTAGTTTAAAGTCTCATTTCTAATGTCATAATATTCTTTTTGGAAAATTATGGCCCCATTTATAAAAAAAAAGACCATAAAGTCGTGCATGTTCTGAGGGGCGTGGCTACCGTTACAGTCTATGAACGGGATCCCCCACCTACTCGAGTCAAAATAAAAACCAACAAAGAAGAAGGGGGGAAGTCGCGCCTCGTTGTCTGGGCCAGCCAATGGGCCAGCTGGGCCCAAACGGATCTAGAAAGATGGCGACTTCCATTGCAAGGACTGACAGGCTTCATTTTACGTTCATGTTAGACCCGGGGAACGCTTTGTCCATATTTTTTACAGTCTATGGTTCCAAGCCTAAACCAACTGGTGACCAATTGAATATTTCGTGGAAATGTCTATGGGAAAAAAAATGTGTGGCACCGCAAAATGGTCACCACTGCTATGCCCTATAGCCTTGCTGAACAAGCAAGTGTTAGCCACTTTAATGAGTGAGTGGTGTCTCTACAGTGGCTTCCAGAGTGTTTTCATGGCATGTCTCCGGTTTATTTCTGTTATGTTGCCGTTGTTTGTGATGATGGATCCAAGGTAGGTGAAGGAAGTCACAAACTCAACTCAATGGTTTAGCGGCATTATTCCTAAGGCGCATTATTCCTGAGACACGTTGGTCCGACTTGCTCCATTACCACACAAAAAGCCACGTTGTCGGACTAATGTGTGTCGGAATTACGAGCAGATCCCGATTTTAATTGTGCAGAGACCTCCTGTCTGAAAAGACATACGCAGGCACAGCTTGCCCTGACCAATAGGGCGGCCAATGTAGTATCTACATTATCTATTTATCAATGCATATTGTCGCCTTCTTAAAATTATTGGGCCTAAGTCAGTTTAAAGGCTTTCAGGAAAAAATAAATAAATGATCCACAACAAAACTAATATATGAAATGTCTTAAAGGACCACTTCACCACTTTTCAACCTATCTTCATATAATAGGTCCTCACTAATAATCATGAAAAAATGGCACGATTTATTTCTACTCAGTCTGTGTCTTATAGGACGGCTGTGGGTTAGGGTTAGGGTTATGAGGCAGATATTTTTTTAAACAAGATTTCTTTACAAAAATATTTAGATTTTCAATATCGTGAGAACGATGGCTTCCATTTTCGCATTGCAACTTTTCAGGACTAGAAAGCCTGCAGTTTCTATTAGCTTGTATTCCCCATCGATGATGTCACTGGAAGACGGTTTCTGAACTGCCCACAGACCGAGTAGAAGAAAATTGCGCCATTTTTTCATGATTATTAGTGAGGACCTATTATATGAAGATAGGTTGAAAAGTGGTCCTTTAATAATTTCACCAACAACGTCTATAAATAGTATAGTCTATTTCACTTTCACTGACTGTTAACATAAAGAGGATTACATAGAATTAAATAGGATTAAACCTTAGACTTTAGACTTTAGACAATTGCTTGGCCTATCTCAAGTGTGATAAGACATTTTACTGAAAAGGGGCAGGGTCTGCATGACCCTTTTCAATTAGGATTTTGGTAATTTTACCAGAAATGGCCAGGAGCTGACTTAGACAAAACAAAAAAAAGAGACTGCCATTAGTTTAAGGCCATTATTATTCTCAGTCAAAATCCAACTATAAATGTGTATTAATATCACACCTGCCATGGCTGTATTGTCTGCAAACTGGCACAGCTGTGCCCAGCAAAAGGCCCTGTTCCTGGCACACACTGCAACATGTCATGGAGGGCATGGGCCAGAGCATACACAGCCTTGTACACGTTATACTCTAGTCTGAGATCAGACACATCCAAAAGGGTACTTTCTGCTGTTCCTAGGTCCTCTTGTCCAGTACACACCCTTCCACCAGCGTCCACCCACTCTGACGGAAGGGGTGCAAATTTACACTGAAATGTGTTCTCCCAAAAATGCCTCACCTGAAGAAACACAAGTGAAAGAAGGGGGGAAAGTGAGAGAAATGTAATACAAGGGGTCCGCGACCCCAAGGGGGTCCTCGGGGTTACTATTGGGGGGCCGCCAATGTTTTCCTTTTCTTTATTTCACTACATATGTAGTGAGAGTCCCTGCTTAATCTCTCTCAGAGAAGACCCCTGGTAAAACTATTGCCCTATTATCACAGTTACTATGCTGCTACAATGTCAAAGGAGCCTAACCAGTAAGACGCCTGAGGGCGAGAAGACGTCACATGCACGCAAGAAGCCGTGTGCATGCATCCGCCTGGGTGACAGCAGACTGCTGAGTGAGCGCTGGCGCTTTGGCATGGGGGGTCAGATCAACATATGGAATGAATTCTATACTGGCCATATATGGAGCATGTCTTGAGTGTAGGGTTCGATGAGGTCAGATCAACATATGGTCCATATATGGAGATTTAAGGGTGGCAGCGGGGGCAGTGTCTGTACATGGTTTGATGAGGGCCCATGCAGGTAGGGCCGGGCCTTAATTTCCGGGCCCCGAGCGCGGCTGCATTAATAACTAAATAATAAATAAGGTATCAGAGACATCGAAGAGGAATGATGGATGGGGAAGGATCAACATGGAATGTCAGAACATATCTGACATATGGAGATCTAAGGTTTTGAGGTTTGAGGTCAGATGTAGAGTTGCTGGCCAATAGTGATGACATCAGGGATCTTCATATATGGGCTTAATTGCAACAGCAGGTCATATTAACTATGACATCGACCTGGGCACCATATATGGGGGCCTTCCCATGTATGGGGATTTTGACCTGTGGTCGCAACAAAAATAAATTTGTACAAAAGAAGTTGAAAAAGGAAAACAACCTGCACACTGTCTTCAAATGCAGTGACCAACTTTTATTTCAGGGAAACAGCAACGTTTCGGCCTATGCACAAGAAGTTACAATAAAGACCTATATATATATATATATATATATATCAACTTGTGACAAATTAATTAATTCAAGCAACCATAAAACAACAGTAACAACTAACAACACTACCAGAAAGGCTGGCATAACTTTTTCTGCACCATATACGAATATACAGTACTCGTACCCCCCAGCTATGGGACGTTATCAGCCAACTACGTGCATGTTCGTACCCCCTTGGTATACTCTGTGTATGTAATGGTTGAGCCCCACGGCAGGTTTTGGCATACGGTTGCCAGTGTTGTACCCGAACGCGTTCAAAGAACAATCGTTCACGAACTTGTTCATATTTAGGGTGAACGTGAAGTCGTGAACTGAATGTACTGTATTTCTGTTTGATGAACGTCATTGTGAACGCGTTCTTTTCTGGCGTGTGTGAACGTCACTTTTTCACGTTCAACTTCGTTCAAGAGTGAGTGTTTCAATAGAGCCTTCCAGGCGAAATCCCCGGCACTAAAACACACCCTAAACATGCCTTAATATCTAGTGGAAAAGTCCCTATCCGACACAAATTAACTAATCTTTCTCAGCCGTCACTGGAGCGTGCATCTAGCTACTGCATGATGATCATGCACGCTGACAGACAGACACTGTCCCAACTCCTAGCACAAACACTGAGGAAACTTGTATTTTTAACAAGAAGGCTTTGAGGCCGGGTATCTCTCCACGACGGACGGGCAACGGGCCGGCCCGCGCATCACTACTAGCTTGGCATACAAATGCTGTGGTACTGAGAGAAAAAATCACCATTATACCACTGTAGCCTACAAATCCCAAATGACAGATGCTTCCCCAGATTGATTGTGATACTACTACTACTACTACTACTACTACTACTACTACTAATAATACTAATAGCAATAATAATAACAATAATAATAACAATAGGCCTAATTGATGAGACAATTGGCTGAATATGGTGAGCTTTGAAAGCCTCTTTGCATGCAAGGCTTAAACAAATGGTTGAATATGCAACACAATTTCAAAAATTCAACTATTTGCCACCCTGCCATTAACTTAAATGAACTACAACATGCATGTTTATGTCCCTCAAACATATGTCTAATGGTTTGATCTTTAATCACCACTCTGATATAACCAGTCCTTGTCATTTATTTCTGGCTCCTGAAGCACTTTTAGCAGCAGTACCACAATGTCATTAAAATACTGATGCTAGATAAACCCAAGCTAATTTCTATTCCATGCCAGCTTGGAAAATCAACATTCAACATGGTAAACAAAGTGCAAAACCAAATGTGGAATTGAACACTGGAGGTGTATCGTTATCACTATGCTGCTAACAGTGTCAGAGGAGCTGAACAAAAGAAAGTTTGATTCGTATGTACCCATACACAATAAAGAATGCCTCAAACCTCAAAATGAGACAAAAGACTCACTATAATATTTTCATGGCTGCCGTCAGGATCATTTTCAGGATGTATTTTTAACAAGAAGGCCTTGAGGCCGGGTATCTCTCCACGACGGACGGCAACGCCCACCGTACCTCTAAGAAACGGCATGAAGTGAGGAGTCTGGAGGTTAGGATCTGTTACCCAGGCCACGTCAGCGATCCACTGAAGACCTGTCGCATTCTGCCTCACCACCTGTTTGTTGAATGTGTTGAACAACAATAGACCATAATTATTCATAAAATGCCAACCCGTTGCCAGCCGGCTTTTTCCAATACAAAATGCCAACATGGCCGACGTGGTGTGACTGTTAGCCCATTTAGACCTGAGGCCGATTCTGCGAATGTCTTCTAAACACTTTTCTGAACTAGAAATGCACTCTTATCGAGCTGCCAACTTGCGCTTCGCACACAAGTTGTCCATGAATGGCCTACTTAAATCTGTTACGTCATCCACATATGTCAGTTTTTAGATGAACATACATAGTTACATCAGCACCCAATCCCTGATTGCCCGAGCGATGCCACCAACACACAGCCCCAATCCGATTGGTCGAGGAGCCACCGACATACGCAGCAAGCTGCCAACTTACGCTCTGATTGACCGAGCGACGCCAAAAACTCGCAATCCCTGATTGGATTGGCCGAGCGACGCCACCAAAGACAATACACAATCCCTGACTGGCCGAAGGTGTCACGGACATACGCAGCCGAATACAGTACTTGCGCCGCTCTGCTTGTGAATGTAATAATAAAAAAATGCCACAGATGCTTTCTCGGATTGTATGGGATACTACGAATACGAAGAAAAATACAACTATACCTATACAATTTTATTATAAGTTTATTATTATTATTATTATTATTATTAAAGATATGTTAATAGTCATTATAGTTTTTTGAGGGGCGCTAGCCCCTCCTATGCCCAGCTTTGTGGGTCTGTGTCGTACCCCATAGCGAGGATTTGATTGGCTGAGCACGGGATGTGATGTATGATGATGTATGGTGATAAGAGCGCCCCTCACTTCACACAAGTGTGATTTGTATATAAAATTATATCTTCACTTCAACGTAACTCTTTTCAGATTATTTTTAACCCATACTTTAGCTACTGAACAATCTTACAAGCTCATAGCACGTGCCACGCTATGAGCTTGTAGATCTGTAGAATTTTGTGACATTGCTTTTTTAGTGGGCCTCCGCCTTCCGGTCTAAATGCATTAAAGCTGCTATAAGCAATAATGTATTTTAATGACCTTTTCTTTTTCTTTTTTTTTGGTATTCAGACAGACAGCAATTGGTAGAACGCTCCCCAAAAAATAGCCTCTGTGACACATCGGCATTAAAAGATTCTCCTAGAAGCTTTGTCATTGGTCGATTTGCCTGTCTGCTTCCTGAATATAATACTAAATTATTTTTGGGAGCGTTCTACCCATTGCTGCCTGTCTGAATACCAAAAAAATAAGCTTTAAATGAACATGGATCACAATACCAACCTCCTCCATGAGTTTAACAATATGGTTCCCATAGAGATACACAATGACCACACGAGCCGTGGAGCTCCTCATCACGGTGACAATCCTCTGCAGTTCAGCTGGGTCGTCGCCCCAGGGAAAAACCTCCAAATAAGCCAGGCAACCCCAACCAGACTGGGCCAGCTCGGACTGGAAGAGTCGGGCGGCGTTGTGGCCATAGGCGTCGTCACTGATCAACAATCCTGCCCAGGTCCACTCAAACCGTCTCATAATCTGTAGCATAGCTTCCACCTGATTGGATGGAGAACGTAGGGATGTGTGTTTAGGCTAGATTATTCACATAGTTGTAAATCAGTGACTCTCACGGATTTCACAATGAAAAGGTTTTAATCGTTCTCTGTTGATGTCAACAGATTTCACAATGAAAAGGTGTAATCGTTCTCTGTTGATGTCAACAGAGACCTTCAGCTCCAGCAATAATGCAATTTACAATTTAAGCATTTAGAAGATGCTCTTAATCCAGAGCGACCAGAGCGAAGAACAAAAACATGGTATACATCAAATACATAAAAATTGTCATCATGACTCGTACGTAAGCTAAGAACCTAACAGTGGAATATCTATATAATGAAAATATGCGTATACACTATACTATAGTGTCATGTCTAAGTCTAAATTACATAAATTGAGCCTGTACATATACACCTGTAAGGTCGGCGAGGCTGGGGCAATTGATACGGGCTAAAATGGAGTGCACACAAACAAATGAGAGGTGACACACAGTATCAATTGCACTCACTAGAGGAATGTTTTTGTGGAACATGAACTACTTGATACCAACTCATCTATTGTCTGTAGAAGTTCACCTGGAAGGCATTGTTTGGGATTGTTCTAAAGAAGGAAGGGAACTGACTGCGGTCACTCAGACAGGTGCACAATGCGTAGTAGCTTACCTGTACAAGGAGGAAAGAAAAGTCATTATACAACTTTGCTGTTTAGTTGCTGTCAGGCAGAAACCTTGCATCTCCAAGGGTTAGGGTTATGTCTTTTTGTAAATGTGCAAATAGTCAATCCACAAACACATCGCAAGTTTCGCAACACACTGGAACTTGTAGATCGGCTATTTTCAATATTATAATTTATTTGTAACATATGACATATAACATATAACCCGACAGCGACAGATTATATACTACATTTAGTTTTGACAAATTTCATTCGTACGAAGTCATTCGTACAGCATATTATATTGGCAAAACAAAATAAATAATTAAGCATACATCAGATCAGCGAGAAACTTACCAGGGGCACTCTGTACAAACCTAAGATACTAGAGATGGCAATAGAATGTGACGAGTGATCGCCCACAAATCCGAGCGCTGGAGGAGAGCCGACGCAGCTCTCATCCAGTTGAAACTGCTCCTCTCTGCCACTGACCAATGACAACGGTGCACGGAAGGCAACTCCGAGAGTGAAACAGTTACTGTAGAGACTGTATCCCAGAGTCACGTTGGGTAGCAGGCTGGGGTTCCTGTTGATCTCAGTAATTGCAAAAGCCATGGTCTGGGCCCATCTGAACCCTTCAATGTGAAAACTAACACAACATGCCACTGTTTGTATTTTGATTGCATATTTGTTGAGAATTTACAACATAAAGCACTATGTTAGTGTTAGTGTACCACACAACATTGACTCGCTATTTCCATTGAGGAGGTTTAATAGGATCACCGTAGATGTACTCAGCCAACACTTCTTTTTTGATATTATAGGTCATTGCTGTGTATTGTTGCCTGTTTTGTAGTGTATGTTTAGCAAAGACATGTGTAGTTTTGAAAAAGAGACTGTGTCTTAATGAGTTTTTTACTGGTTAAATAAAGGTTAAATAATACATATAAAATTACATCAAAACAAGGTTCATTAATGATGTCTTGCTATTTTATTTTGTGAGACTCACCCATAGCAAGTGGGGTCCTGTGGCTCGGAGGTGAAAGACAGCTCAGGGAACACAGAGGAGAGGTAAATATCAAACAAGCCACCCAGAATGAAGTCCCCGTCCTTGTAAATTCTGTTGAGATTGAACTGTGCCTGTAACTCACAAGAAGAGGAAGGTGAGGCGGACAGAGGAGAGAATGAAGCAAAGAATATCAAGGTCAAGTACAGGTACGAAAGCAGGCGTGTGTCTAGAAAAGCCCCCATGACTGTCCACCTCTGTCTAACCCCCTCTCTAATTCTTTGTCTAGTTGTGTATACTTATATAGTGCTGTGCCGTCCTCTGTGGCAACGTATCGCATTACGTAATCTTTCACAGCACCCATCTGGGCAGAGGCAGAATAGTAAGAGTCGGAACAATGGGGTTATGCACCACCTGGAAATATATTTCTTATGCTAAATGTATGAATGTACATCTTCCCCAGAAACACAAAGAAACGTACTGTTAGGCTTGAGAAATAACAACAAAGATAGTTATTTTCCAGCACTTTATAGGGAATATGCCTCACTTGATTTTAGAAAACTGTGTGAAAACTTAATGTCCCTAAGCTTCCATTTGAGCCCAACATGACCATTCTATCTTGAAAAAGGCTCTTTCTGTAGTCATAATAGCTTTCCAGAAGCCTAGAATCTAGCAATAGGTTAAAATGTACTGCTAATGCTGTCATCTTTAAGTTTGAAATATGTGAATACGCGCAGGAAGACAAATGCTTTTAAATGGTGTTTATTATATTTATTACATGGCTTGGTTGAATGCTTGATTGTGATTGGTCAATCACTGAATTCAGAGGTCTGTTATTTCTTGATAATGACCGCTCCGCTCTATAACAGACCGATGGCTAATCAACGCCAGCTTTGATCAAAGCCTGCCTCAGACCACCCGACTCGTATCAATCCGCACTTCCACACTAAGAGGTTCCGGCCGCTACAACTTTCAAACGTTGTTGTTGTTTACTATCGCTTGCACGTTGATTCGCCACAGAACACAAAATGGACGATTCATTGAAGGTTAATTTTAACAAATTTGGAGAAGATGAAACATTAGATTCCTGGTTAATGGCTGACCTGTCACCTGTAAAGAAAAAAAGAGGAGAAGAAAACAGCGCGGACAAAGCCAGGCGACACCAGAGACATTAAAAGACACAGAGAGCTCAACGACAATGAAATCGATAACATTGAAGAAGACAGACATGAAATAAACACAAAGCGAACCACTGAATGCGCTATGAAGGTTTTAAGAGACTGGTTAGTTGAAAAGAAGATGTCAACAGACTGACACATACAGAGCTGAAACCCTGAATCAGCTGCGTCCGTTGCGTTCGTTTTATCTGTATGAAATACCAATGGAAATTCCTACTCAATTGCCAGTTACATTGCCACTTAGGGCTGGGATATGTCGCCACTACTCAAAGCTTGACATAATGAATTGTGTTGCCTTCAAATCCAGCAACTGGGTGTTCTGTCATATGTCATTAAAACAATTCACAAAACGGGTCAAGACGTCAGCCAACACCACCCCTCTATCTCAGACCACATATTTGCAGCTTATCAGGCACTCAGAGTTGCTGTCTCCCAACACAGCAAGCGGACTGATCCATAAAGTATGGTTTGATGTCCAACTGGCAAGGCGAGGACGAGAGGGAAATAGTCACTTAATTTGACAAGAGCAGCAGATTCGTCCATTATCACTGTATTAAATATATGAAATCAACCGTTATCAGGACATTGTAATATGGCTAATATGGCCATACTGGCATACTAGACATTGTGTTGTTTGGCAGTGTTCACCCGGACTGCATGCATGCAGCAGGGTGGTGCAGACATAGCCTGGTCAAGTAACTCCCCCTGCTGAACGTGTCATTTCCAACTCTATTGTCGGGGCATGGAAACTAGGGGCTACTAATATTTACTATTCTCTACCTATCGGGACGTAACTCGGACGGCACGAGTCTGGTCTGGTGGCCGTTGCAATGCTCAGCACGGCGACTCGCACGATGGTGCCTATTGGTTGTTCAGTTTGACCCACCAGTTTTGGAGATGTCTTGTAGACAACAGCGAGTTGAGAAAACAGGCTTGAAAGGTTCACTTCTGTGGTCTCTAACATTACACCTAGCTATGTATACTTTAGTTTTTTTCAACCAAGGTTCATGTTTTAGGTTGTTATTAGAGGAAGTAAAAGTTCAGTCAGACAACTCAAGGAGGATGTAATATATATATTTATTGAATATAAGATAATCAATGCAATATATTTATTATGGTTTGGCGATGTATTGGATCTGCTTTTTAGGTACGGGTCAAGCGCATCAGTCCCGACCATAGGGACTCCGAATCCCCCGTACCTAAAACAGTAGTTCAGTCAGACAACTCAAGGAGGATGTAATATATATATTTATTGAATATAAGAAATCAATGCAATATATTTATTATGGTTTGGCGATGTATTGGATCTGCTTTTTAGGTACTCAGGATCAAGCGCATCAGTCCCGACCATAGGGACTCTGAATCCCCCCCGTACCTAAAACAGTAGATCCAAAATGACAGGTGGTAGCTGGGGTGGAGGTGGGTGCGCACTTGTATACCGCAGCGTAGAGTATACAATAGAAAGCAGCAAGCAGAATTGAGCGCAGCCAGCAAGACGGCAAAGGATGTATGACAGCAGCACGCTGATACACCAGCAGTGGGCAAGCAAGAAGGCAGAGGAATGCAAACCTCTGGTTCAAGTAGCCGGTATGAGAGATGGGGTGAGCTGTGATTGGCTAAGTGCATCATGCGGATGATGCTGCGGTGGCCCAATTAACGGCCGGCGCGCTGACTGAGTTTCCCTGACTGAACTTGCTCTGCGCATGTCTACGACAGGCACAAATGCTCATATCCAAAACGACAGGTGGTAGCTGGGGTGGAGGTGGGTGAGCACGCACTTGTATACAGCAGCGCACAGTATACAATAAAGCATTAGCAAGTAAGCAAGCAGAATGAGCGCAAGTTGTATGACAGCAGCACGCTGATACAGCAGCAGTGGGCAAACAAGAAGGCAGAGGAATGCAAACCTCTGGTTCAAGTAGCCGGTATGAGAGATGGGGTGAGCTGTGATTGGCTGAGTGAATCATTGACAGGGGGGCGGGGGCATTCGAGCATGGGGCTAAATATGTATTTCTTTACAAAATATTATGGCGATTTTTTTATTTACTATAGTCCTATTATACCCCAGGAAATTACATCTGGCCACACTGCGGAGAGACGTGGGCGACTGAATGAAGCCAAACAGCTTCTATTCAGAACCTACGATAACATCAAAGGGGAGGAACTCATGGAGAGGGTGCATAGAGTCCAGGAAGCGCAAGGTGAGAGGCAGTACGGTGAGGCCTGGAAGGTCATTAACGAAATGACTGGACGGAAGAGGACCAAGGAGGGACAGGTGGAGGGGCTCAGCCCTGAGGAAAGGGTGAACACCTGGTTCAACCATTTCCAAAGGTTGCTGGGAACAACAGTTGAGGGAGAGGAGGAAGACATACCACTATTACTCCAGAACCTCGACATCAATGATGGCCCCTTCACGGTCAGTGAGTTAGCCAGGGCGAAAGCCACACTGAGAGTGGGCAAAAGTGCTGGGCCGGACGGCATACCTCCAGAAGTGGTAAAGAACTGCGGGTTTGACAACGTCATCCTACAGTTTTGTAACCTCGCCTTGCTAAACGGCAAGCAGCCTGACATTTGGTCTCTGTCCAACATCATCCCTGTGCCTAAGGCCGGGGACCTCTCGAAGCCAGACAACTACCGAGGCATCAGCCTGACATGCATCACCGCAAAGGTCTACAACCGTATGATCCTGAACCGGATAAGGCATGCCATCGACCCTCATCTGAGGGAGAACCAAAACGGTTTTCGAGAAGGGAGAACTACCGTGGCCCAGATCTTGGCCCTAAGGAGAATCATTGAGGAGGTCAAAAGGAACAACCTGACTGCCGTGTTGTGTTTTATCGACTTCAAAAAAGCATTTGACTCAATACACAGAGGAACGATGATGAAGATCCTTAAGGCCTACGGTGTCCCTCCCAACTTACTCCGGGCAATAGAAACCATGTACGCAGGAACAAGGGCCAAGGTGTTGACTCCAGATGGCAACAGTGAGGAGTTTAACATCGTGGCTGGAGTACTGCAAGGAGACACCCTAGCCCCCTTCCTCTTCGTCATTGTCCTGGACTACGCGTTGAGGAAGGCCATCAATGGACGAGAGCAGGACCTTGGCCTCACCATAACACCAAGGAGGTCGAGGCGACACCCAACAGTAGTCCTGACAGACTTGGACTACGCGGACGACATCAGCCTGCTCTCTGACCACGTGGAACAAGCGCAGGAGCTCCTGACCAGAGTGGAGTCAGAATGTGCCAAGGTTGGCCTCCGGCTGAATGCCAAGAAAACTCAAGTTATCACTTATAACATCCCATCAGAGCATCCACCTCTAACAACAACAGAAGGCACTGCTTTGAAGGAAGTCAATGACTTCAAGTACCTGGGCTCATGGGTCAACTCCACCGAACAAGACCTGAAAGTGAGGAAGGCCCTTGCATGGAGGGCCCTAAACGGCATGGCCAGTGTATGGAACTCCAACCTCCCCCGTCAAACCAAACTAAGCTTCTTCTACGCAACGGTAGAGTCCGTTCTCCTATATGGCAGTGAATGCTGGACCTTGAAGCCAACCCTGCAGAAGTCTCTCGATGGGTGCTACACCAGAATGTTGCGGGCAGTACTCAACATCAATAAGAGCACACATGTTACAAACACAACTCTGTATGATGGAATGCCAAGGGTGACCCAGAAAATAGCAGCCAGGAGAATGAGACTAGCAGGACACTGCCAAAGACACCAAGAGCTGCCAGCCAGTAAACTAGTGCTGTGGGAACCAACGCACGGGCACCGGTCACGAGGACGTCCAACGCTAACATACGTGGATGTACTCAAGAACGACGCAGGAGCGCAAAGTACCAACGAACTGGTCAGATGTATGGAGAACCGGGATGACTGGAAACGACGATGGAGGGCTCGTCTGAGGACGACCTAGAGAGACAGAAGATCACATGATCTACTGAATGTGAAGGTAGCCTACTGGGGGGAAGCAACACTGTGAAGTTTGACACATTCAGTAGATCTCGTGATCTTTTGTGGCCAGATGTAATTTCTTGGGGTCTAATAGGACTAGAGTAAATAATAAAAAAATAAATCGCTATGACATTTTGTAAACAAAATACATATTTAGCCCCATGCTCGAATGCCCCCGCCCTGTCAAAAACTGCCAAAATCCCTAAAACGAAAGAAAAATTGACACTCAAATTTAAATGTGTTGCCCAGGTCAAATAATGTCACATTTTAACCCTGTCTTACACCTATCCCCAAAATTAACCATAAGATGGAGATAATATAAATACCATAACTCTTGAAGTAAACAACATGCAAGGTTCAAGGTTGTCTTTATTATTTGTCTCCCTTGGGAGAAATTTGTCTTGGAGACAGAGTCACAGCTGCATACGAATAACAGACACGTTCACATACGAAAAGGAAAAACACCATGAAACACCGGGAAGCACCCTATGATCCGACGGACCATTGCTCCGAAGGAGCATTAATCCGAGGTGCGCTGGGGGTCGGGAGAGGGTGGGTGGTTAGGTTTAGGTCTCTGCCCCGGGGGAGGTTAGGGTGAGGGTTTGAGGTAGGTTGTCGATCGGACCAATGGACCGTCGGCATATTGACGCGGACCCGAAACACCCACATACACAAAACAGAGATATTGCACACATTCCCTAGATAAAGTGCAACTAGTCAAAAAAGTGCTTTTGGCAATCTCTGAGTCAGTAAAGTGCATTCGGCAATCTCTGATCGAGCATTTTGATTGACAGGGGAACAAAAGAGTGTTTAAATCTATTATACACACACCGTGGAGTTATATACCTCCTACCGGATGGCATTAGCTCGTATTCTCGGTATAATACATGCAAGGGGTCAGATACACTCAGGGGGGGGGGGGGTGGACATGCCCATGATCTTCCCAGACATGTTTGCTAGCCTACTTATTTGAGATTTGTATTTCACAGTTAGATTGCCAAACCAGCTGGACATGCCGTATCTTAGGATTGACTCTATACTAGCTCTGTAAAAGGTCAACATGATATTTACACTGACTCCAAAAAGCTTAAGTCTTCTGAGAAAGTGTAGACAGTGGTGTATCTTAGAACACATTGTTGTTACATGCGTTTGCCAGCTCAGGTCCTCGTCGATCTGTACTCCCAGATACTTATACGAGGGGACCTGTTTGATGTTATGGTCATGGACACGAATCATATTGTGGTCTCCTATGGACCTGGGGTCCACTATGACCTCCTCTGTTTTGTTTACATTTATTTTCAGATGGTGTAGATCACGCCACTCTATAAACTTGTCTACTCCCTCTGTATGGCTGAGGATGTTATTATCACTCTTGAGCAGACTAAGTATCACGGTGTCATCGGAAAACTTGATAACAAACTGATTTGGATGTGAGCTGACACAGTCGTCCGTGTACAAGGTAAACAGAAAAGAAGAACTGACTGTTCCTTGGGGCACCCCTGTACTACACAGTGTCTCCTCTGAGAACACCAAGTTAAATCTCACCCTCTGTGGTCTACTAGAGAGAAAAGAAAAATACAATTTTATAATAAAGGGGTTCACATTTAACTGAGCTAATTTACGTAACAGAATGTCTGGATGACACAATCAATGACAAATGGCAATTTTTTTCTATATAATTTTAACCCAAGGATAAAGTGGTTATTATTAAGATTCAAGCGCATCTTGACTCTATTTCAGGACAGAAACAGCTAAAAATAACCAGAAAACATTTAGTAGAGGGGTCTCTATTTATTACATGCGCAAGCAGAGTGCGGAAGTAGGCTACTATAATCGGTTGCATATGTCGGTGGTGTCGCTCGGCCAATCAGGACCAAGTATGTATGTATGTCGGTGGTGTCACTCGGCCAATCAGGGACCAAGTATGCATGTATGTATGTCGGTGTTCTCGATGACATAACTAAAGTACGTTTCAAAATTGGTATAAGGTCAATAGGGGGTATGTAGTCGTACCAGCAGTGGTGAGCGCACCTCATGGCACGTTCTGTTTGCGCACTACTTACTTGTGTGCCATGCGCAACTTGGCAGCTCGACAGAGTGCATTTCTAGTTTGTTTCTGGTTTGGAATTTTGTCATCCAAAATTCCATAGGACCTCTAATAGAGCAGTTGAGACGAATAACTTAAGTCGATAATTTATTCTGACCCCTCCCCGAAAAGGCCAAGCTGTCCTGACCCCTTATCCATAATTTATACATTATGGATAATAAGTATGGAATTAGACTGTTATTCGTCTCAAAGTCCAAAGTGCTGGCTGGAACATCAGTTAGAGTGAGCATGCCACAGTCTCCGAAAGACAGTCTAACAGTTAGACTGTCTTTCGGAGACTGTGGCATGCTCACATTTAGAGATATAATTTGACTCTAGACAGCCTCAGGTTTCTCTAGTGCATCTGTAGACAACTGTTGTGATCTGTAGACCACTGTAGTGCATCCATAGACCACTCTATGTAGACCACTGTACTATAACTGCATCTGTCATCATTTGCTCTGATGACAATAGTGCTAATTGATCTTATTGTGAAGGAAGGAAATCTTTTGCACCACTCAGTTCACACGGGTGTGATTTTTCAAACTGTAATGAGCAATTACTTCTTGTAATTATGCACATTGAACACCATAACTTCTCTGTGGGCACTGAACAGCAGCTGATTCTGCACTTATCTCTAATGTCACAACAAGGGGAATCATGTTAAGGGACAGTTCACCCTCAAATCCAAATCACAAACTCACATGTAGTGCGTTGGCGGCGGTGGTGCTGCGCGCTGATCGAACCAGCGGCGATTCAACATGATGGCGACGGCCTGCCTAGCGCGGTGGGGAGGAGCGGCGATGGATGGCGGCGGCTCTCAGCGATCGTGACCGGAGGCGATGCACAGCGGCTTGGCGGCGGGGTGAGGATGCGCAGCGTAGCATACCCCATTAATTTGCATTGGCCTCAATTTCCCAGAAGCCCTAGCAGCCCACAGCATGTGACGATTTCCGGTTTCGTCATCAAAACGAAACCATCTAGTCTCTATCTCCGCGGCAAAGACAGAGTTTATTTTTATTTATTACAATACGGCGGATTAAACACATAAAACAAAAGGCGGGTATGTCGTATATAGCAACGACAGTAACCTGGAGTAAACCATTCCCGGCAGTTAAACTTTATTAGGTAGAATAAATTGGTATACTGCACATTTATTGGTGACCGATACATTGACCGAGGAGACAGAAAGACGAAAATGGATATTTCATTCTTCGTTCAAAGTGCTGTAACAGTATAACCGACCGGGAGAAGGGGGTGGTGACTGAACGAAGTGCTGCAAACTAACTGTGAAGTGTGTACGAATTACCGACTTGGGTCTGACAGTCGGAATGGAAACCCCATACGTTTTTATTTCGAGGAAGGAAAGACTGATTGACTGCCTGTAATCTGTATCCCTCTGGTTGCAAATGCTACTTGCAACAGGGCGGGTCTGTCTGTCTGTCTTGCCTGTGTGTGTGTGTGTGTGTGTGTGAGAGTGTGTGTGTGTGTGTGTGTGCGTGTGTGTGCGCGTGTGTGTGTGCGTGTGTGTGTGTGCGTGTGTGTGTGCGTGTGTGTGTGTGTGTGTGCGTCTGTGTGTGCATCTGTCTGTCTGGCGTGCATGCCTGCGTGAGTGTGTGCGTGTAACCTGCACTGTTTTCTGCACCCTCATTGGCATGACTCTCCTTCCAATGGCTCCGTTGTGGACCATCCCTGTCTGAAATGTGATGATCACATGTTGTTAATTAATTTGAGCATGCTCTCATGACTCATTTCCCCCATGATTCGAAACTGAAAATTAATGATCTTCCAAACGTTGCACCCGTTGAGCCACTATTGCATCACCCCTGGCCCGGATGACATCACTGACACACACACATACACACACACACACACACACACACACACACACACAAACCTGCCTGTGTTTACACAGGTCACGTTTCAGTAGTGACACACATGGGTAATGTCTGTCGTTGCCAGATCAAGGACTGCCCTAAATACTGTGATGTTTTTTTCCCCCTAATTGTGTCTACCCAGTATTAGCAGTGAAAGCTGTGATATTGCATCAGTCTCTAGCTGAGCAAAAGCCCTTAGAGACCTGAATTGTGAGTCCAATCGTAGCAAAGCGTAATTGGCACATCAGGGATGGCAATTACTCTCTGGAGTCAGTTGCACATCAACAAATTAAACAGCAAGTCAGTTTCACTTGCACCAGCTGCTGATTAAATCAACCCTTCAGGCTAGTCCGGGAAACTGCTTACCCGGGTGCCGTCTACATTCTGGCTGCCAACCATCTCTCGGGTGGTCGGGTGGTCACCAGACTATTCTAAACAATCAAACAAAACAATGACGGGAATTCCACTATTCTATAGTTAACTGCGACCTTCGTTCGCAACAATGCAGTTGAATATAGCTTGTTTTCACCAGATTTTTTAAATTTATAAATCCTATAACAATAGACAAAACTAGAACTGCACTCTGTCGAGTGCATACTTGCTTGTTGCACACTAGTAGGCCATAAATGGCCAACTAGTGCGCAAGCAGAGCGCGCAAGTACTTTCGACCGCTGTAAACTGTCAAATCTCAGTATCTCTGTGAAGGAACGTTTGAAATGTATAATTATTAGGTGTAACTATTTGCTACCTACCTACTTTATGCATATAAACACCTAGTATTATTAAGTATGGTTCAAGTTTCTATCTATATAGTCATACGTATACTATATACATAATCAGTAAATAAAATAGCAAATTGTGCCTGATCTGCTGGGACCAGAGTATGTGGTGTGTATATGTATGACTAGCTCTCAATGATGATGTAAGACATACGTATACATATACTATATAGAGTATGTAGTTGTAAGTTGATTAGCGGCATACTGTGGTTACTTTGCGCCAAAAACCGTGACAGCCAACCCGCCATTTGATGCGTATGCAAATAAAACAGCAGATTTGTGCCTGGTTTGCTGGGACCAGATTACATAAATGACCATATTTATTACGTCATCATGAGAGCTAGTCATACTATACACACCACGTACTCTGGTCCCAGCAGATCAGGCACAATTTTCTATTTTATTTTACTGATTATGTATGTATATAGTATACGTATGACTAGCTCTAAATTATGACGTAAGACATATGGTCATTTATGTAATCTGGTCCCAGCAAACCAGGCACAGATTTGCTGTTTTTTCTTTTGCATACACATCAAATGGCGGGTTGGCTGTCACGGTGAACGAAGACCGGGCGAAATTATTACTTGCGCGCTCTGCTTGCGCAAGTAATCATCTGGATTATTATATATTTTTTTCCCTACAGGCATAATGTTTGTTTTTAGTTTAATGTTTGTTTTTAAAACGCAATTGGCAATGAAGGGAAAAATTACGTCATCTTGTCCCTAAACATTAAATGCCATTAACTTGTTTTGTCACTTGTTTTACATCACCATTACATCACCTAATCAACATGAGTTAGACTTTCACACGGGTGTGATTTTTATTTTTTCAGATCACGTTAATTCAGAGTGTACTATTCTTCGTTCAGAAGATTGGTTCACAGGTTCAGAAGATTGACCTCTATCGTAAACACTGAAAACACCATTGTTGTATGTCATCAGGTCAATGGCCTTGGATCGAAATGCCAGCCAATGAGTTAAAGTTTATTAGTAATAGTTTCCCCATTGCTGGCTCCATTCCATGGACTGGCGACCTTTCTTAGGTCAGAACTAGGCAGCCATGGGTCCGTCTCGAGTGCCGCGATTTTTTTTCCACCGCCAAATTTTTATTTTATTTTTATTTTATTTATTTTTGGACTGGAACGGTGCCCGTAGGCGTAGGGCCTCTACAGCGGTGCCCGTTGGGCACTGGCCTACTTGGAACGATGCAAGTTGGAAATGCATATCCTACCCACATATTATGTCTTTCTCCCTTTTATGCCCATATATGGAGTTATTTGTAAGGCATGCCCAAATATGGAGTATATATGCAGCCAGTTTATATGGAGTGTTGTGAGGTCAGAACAGGCCAGCTCCATATATGGCCGCTGGGCATGGGCCTGGTCCAGATCCCGGGCAGAGGCCTTTTTGGGGCCGTTCTGGACAACCGCGGGTCCGACCGACTCGAAACCGGGCACTGCACCCCCTGCCATGGTGTGGAACGCGTGTGTCGAATTTGAAGTCGGTGGGTCTAACGGTTTTCTAGTTATGTGTATTACACACACACACACACACACACACACACACACACACACACACACACACACACATGAATATAGACTGAGAATGTATAGATACATGTAGATTAATATTAAAATTATTATTATTTTCTAATACATAATACATTCATACATGAACTTCAGCTTTGACAATGTAGCCCTGTTAAATAAATTAAAATATACTAGTATGACATGAAAGCAGTGACGTGAAACCAGATGGGTGCTGTGCAAGATGACATAATGGCATGAGTTGGCACAGGGGAGATGGCACAGCACTGTGCATAAAACGTAGCAACTGGACAAACAACTTGGGAGAGGGCGATATACAGAGGACAGTCATGGGGGCTTCTCTAGACACACACCTGCTTCCATGCCTGTATTTAACCTTGATTTTGTTCTCTTCGTTCTCTACTTTGTCGTCCTTAAATTCCTCTTCTTGCCAGTTACAGGCACAGTTTAATCTCAACCGAATTGTCAAGGACGGGGACTTTATTCTGGGCGGCTTATTTCATATCCACCTCTACTCTGCGTTCCCCGAGCTGTCTTTCATCTCCAAGCGACAAGACCCCACTTGTTACGGGTGAGTAGCTCAAATACAATAGCAAGCAAGACAAAAGGGAACCTGGATTAGTTGATGTATATTTCCACACCGATAAATATGCAAGGTTACAGTGTGCATGTTGTGTGTTAGTTTTGACACGCAAAGGTTCAGATGGACCCAGATCATGGCTTTTGCAATTACTGAGATCAACAGAGATGCCGGCCTACTGCCCAATGTGACTTTGGGCTATAGTATCTATGATACATGTCACTCAGTTGGAGTTGCATTCCGTTCAACACTGTCGTTGGTCAGTGGCAGAGAGGAGCGGGTTCAACTGGATGAGAGCTGTGTTGGGTCTCCTACATTGCTGGGAGTTGTGGGTGCCGATTCCTCAGCTAATTCCATTGCCATCTCCAGTATATTAGGTTTGTACAGAGTGCCAATGGTAAGTTTCTTACACTTGAACCCACATTTACCATCAACCAATTAATATTGAATATATATTTATTTAGAATTATTATATGTGCAATGCCTATAGATCTTTTTAAGCTTGAAAATGTTCTTTCAAGTGTTAGAGGTTTGATTCACCTGGACCTTAGAGTAGGATGGGATCCCTATGTATACTGTATGTGTGTGTGTTGTGTGTGTGAGCGAAATGGGGTCAGGGAGTAAACTATTTATTTTGATTTATACACTGTGATTCATACATAATGAGGTTACAAGGACATTTTGGCTTTTAGCTGCCCATGCATCCAGGTGCTTTAGGGAGAGAATGAAAAGCGAGACGACTACCCCAAAGGAATATTGTCCGTCTCTTAGTAAAAAGTATAGCCTTGTTAGGCTAAGGTTAACACTAAGACAATGATGATGCTTATTATTATTATTATTATTATTATATTTTTGTACAGATCCACAAGCTCACAGTTTGGTGACAGAGTGGCATTCCGACAGTGACACATCGCCATTCCAAGTGTTAGGGTTAGGCCTGGGATAGTGTTAGGGATAGGGTTAGGGTTAGTAATGAGCGCGACAGAATGGCAGTGCATCGGAATAGCAGGCTTAGGAATGCCGGTGTGTAACCGTCACAAAGTGAGTTTATAGTTTGCAAATGTTTTTGAAAACCCAAAGTTTATTGTACTTTTATATTATCAAAGTGTATTTTTGATCTGGGAGGCACAGAATCTGTTGCAGGGGTTGAGTGTGTGAGGACGGCCTTGTGAATGAGGAGAGGGGTTTCTCCCCACTCTGCTCTGTGCTCCGGCTTGCAGGAGACATTCAAATGCAATGTAACTGAACAGCTTCATTGTGTGTCTTTCAGGTCAGTTACTATGCCACCTGCTCCTGTCTGAGTGACTGGAATCAGTTCCCTTCCTTCTTTAGAACAGTCCCAAGCGATGCCTACCAGGTGAACAATAGATGTGTTGGTATCAAGTAGCACATGTTCCACAAACTTGACAAAAACATTTCTCTAGTGCACACAAGGGGTCCGGGACCCCTAGAGGGTCCTCAGTGTTACTGCAGGGGCCCCGCCAAATATTGTGTCATAGGAACTTTTTTTACATTAACCATCTAGGTAACCATCTATTAACCCTAAGATCCCTATTCTCAGGATAACCTTAGTCAAAAATAGCACATCTACAAGCTTGAGCTTGGCTATAGATCGGCTATTTTCGGCAAAGAGATTTGTACAGCGTGAAAGCAACGGGCAAGTAAACTAAGTATTGACAATGTAAGTGGTTAAGTGAATGTAAATCCACATTAACAACATGAATCCAACATGACAGTGCTGTCTTTCAAATCTATGACCACCAAAAAAAATTAAATGGTCCAAACTGATTTATTATTATTATTATAAATGCGGGATTGCTGTCAGGAATCCCGGCAAGACTGTCTTTCAGAGACAGTGAGGTGAGGTGGCCCAAAAGTAAAGATTCCATTGTATTCTAGACAACCCCGGTTTCTCATGAGACCAACCTTGTCATGCTCCTGTATCGGGAAGGGGGCTATCATATAATGATTTAAAATTAGACAAACATTTGGAGGGGGAAAAGGCTGTCAACCATTTATCAAATGGTCCCCGTCACCTCAATATATGCAAATGGTTAATGGGTTACATGTGTAAAATTTGTGCCAGTCCCATGCCGTTTTAGGAAAGAACAAGATGTATCCCATTTCTCGTCCTATACTTGTTGATCGTTGAATTCAACTTGGTCCCAGCAAGAATAGAGAGATATACAAATTTGGTATGTAATAGATTTTCTCAGACCCATATGAAAAATGTTGTGATATAGCTACATATAGATAGGCCTACTTATATCACATTATAGAACAGAATATCTTGCTTTGATTATGAAAATAAATTCTAGAGCTATAGTGGCACTGCATACCTCAAACAATAGAATATAATCTCTACTGTCTAATCCCAAATAAATTAGTTTTTCCCCATCTTCCGTTCTGTATTCATCGATAGTTCAATACAGCTTTGTTTGTTATCAAACAGCCGAGCAATAAACAGACTCATGCAGGTAATGTCAACCTTTTCTTTGTGTTCTTCGTGAGCAAGCTCACAACGCATCACACTGTGACATGTTATGTGAGCAAGTGTAGAATCAGCCATTACGACACCATCAACGCCCACCAAAATACATTTCAGTCGACTAAATAAACTAGATTTAATCTACTAAAATCGTATGATATTTAGTTGACTAAAACTAGACCAACACTGAAACATTCCAGGTGACTAAAATGTGACTAAAAATAAATGAACATGTTGTGGCGACTGGTACACACACCCAGGAGACAGAAAGACGTTTGCCTTTTCCAAGGCGTTTAATCACATGCAGAGTTCAATTCGACAAAACAGCAGTTTATCAATCACTTTTATGTAATGTCAATGCAGAGCTGGTTAAAGACAGGTAAATGTTCAGTTCCTCCTTCTCCCACACGATGGTGCTCTCGGGTCGTCGTCACGGGACCAAGTGTCTGGACTTCAACTTTATAGCATTTAATATCTCAGAAAGGAATGTCCGTGGTGAGTACAACTCAGGCCAGGCACGTTCTCCGCAGAGCTGCCGATTGGATACTGGAAACGTGATTAAACACTGTTTGTCTTCCGCCCTCTGGCATTCTATATAAACACTGGAAATATCGTTACTCAGCTTGGGGACGAGTGCTCTCGCTCCGGTTCCTCCGCCGTGTACTGGGGTCGTAATATTACTCCTTTTCCATCCCGTGTATGCTTGATTATATGGTTCTGGGTCTCCTCTTCACCAGTCTGTCATTTGACAGTCAGTCAGATACGCAATTAGCGCGTCCGTCGTAGAAGCCTAGTAGGACAGAGGATAAGAGACAATAAACATGGCTGTTCATGTTAATCCCATAGAATGTGATAATGAACCGTGGTTCTCGACTCACCCCCCAACTCGCCCGACAGCGTGCTGCTTCACCCCTGGAGCCTGGATCTGTACTGAGGCAGAGAGAGCTGCCTTTTGAATTATAGCGCTCCTCTGACAGAAGGCAGGTGACGCGCATTCCAGCTGATCGAGTATGTGACGTGGGACATACCTCCCCTCTAGTACCCGCCCTAGAGGTTGGTGTGCTCCTCTTCTCTCTCTCTGCCTCTGCTGGCCTCCAGGGGTGTGGTTACCTGTTGGGCAGTGTTCTGCCATCGAGACGCCACAATGCATTCAAAAGACTGACTAAATCTACGATCACAACATGTAAACACACAGAATGCAGTGTCTAGTAAGTGTAAACAGTCACATCATCATCATCACCACCACAGCACATGCATATAGTAAAGGGAGAGGATATTATCACCTCCCTTCCATTTTCCAGTGTTTTTCTTGTGATGATATAGATTTATTTTTTTAACCTCTGATTATATTGAATTGTGTTATTGTTCATGTCGTGTCTATGAATTGATTGCATGGGGTCTAAATGGAAACATGACCGCAAGGACAGTACAGTACAGTATTGTGTATTTTGTATGGTAGGACATACAGTGGCCAACTTTTGTAGAATAGAATCAGAAACCTTGCCATGCCGGGCTGCAATCGAGGTGCTTCTTGACGTTGTCCCCTTTCCTCCTCCTCCATGAAACAACAGCATGCCATGAAGCAGCTAGCCTCTGCCTTGCATAGTCACCAATGAATAGGCATGTTGCCTTTCACTAGTAACCTTACTTTGGATTTTTGATATATCACTCATTCTTGAGATGAGGGACAAAAGTGGAAAAAACATGTCCCACACATAAGAGCCTTATTTATGTTAAAAAATAAATTAATTCATAAAAATAAAAGCACTTGCAAAGTTATATGTACCGTAAATCCTCCAATAAACTCCTCCTTTCTATTAATTACCGGGCCCCTATTAATCCCCGGGTATGGCGTTGAATTAAGTAAATAAATTCCGGTCTTCTTTTATGAGCCGGGGTTTTTTGTGTGTTTTTTTTTGTGCCGTATCTGTTACTTTCGCTACTCTGGCTGGCTGTGCCTGTCTAGTCTGTCACGTCAGCGTCCACTGTCCAGATGCCGTGGCCGCGGTGCTCAGCTCGCACACAATACAACAACAAAGTTAATAACTTCGGGAGAGAGCCCCCACAGATCTGCCCTTCATGCAACGAACGTTGGATCTCTCATTTTATGGAACGAACGTAGTACCACCGGTATGCTGTTTGCTTGTTGCTAACGGGACCCCGTTAGCAACAAGCTAACAGCATACCGGTGCTACTACGTTGCTAACGGGACCCCGTTAGCAACAAGTCTCTCTCTCTCAGACGTTCTCTACGTCTCTCTCTCTCTTGCGCGCGCGCGCGCGTTAGAGAGAGACGCTCTCTCTAACACGTCTTTCTTTCTCTCTCTCCCTCTCTCTCTCAGACGTTCTCTCTAACACGTCTCTCTCACTCTCGCGCGTGCATTAGAGAGATACGCTCTCTCTAACACGTCTGACGTCTCTCTCTCTCTCTCTCTCTCTCTCTCTCTCTCTCCCGTTGAATGAAGCACTGCAGTGTTGCACTGTTCTGATATCATATTACCGGTATATGAAATAGCCTATCATACATTTTATTTTTATGTTATTATTTGCATCTGAACTTGTCAGTAGCCTAACTGTAGGCCTTTACCACAGTAGCCTACTGTGGTAGTCTATCTCAGTTGAAGTTATATACCATTGGTTATTCATTGGTTATTCAAGTTAAATTGATGTGTTGATGTTATTATGGTATTTACCATAGGCAATATGCCAATAATGGAAAAACAGTTAAAATGACCATTGAGCACCTGCAACTGCACTGTTCAATATTTCACGAGGACTTGGTTTCAATAGGCTATGAGCCCAATACATTTTACTGTGTTCTAACTGACCCAAAATGTGATTTGTTAATTATGATCAGTTTGAAAATAAATAGAAGTAGAAATAAAAGGCCTCCTTCTTATAGCTGCCTCCTTCCAATAAAATCCCGGTATCGGGATCGGTTGAGACAAATAATAGCCCGGGTTCCTAAAAGAGGATTTACGGTAATACAGTTGTGTATTCTTATGACATTAATTTCATTATAATAATTTTCCCAAAAAATGTTTAGTATTTTAGTTTAGGGTTAGGTTTAGCTAACAACTGAAGAAAAAACTAAATGGCTACATTGTACTACAGAGGGTTAAGATGAAAACAAATGCAATTTTGTCAACTCCGTCAAATGTCAACTCCGTCAGCTTTTGTGTCTGACGGAGTTGACATGTATCTGACGGAGTTGACAAAAGTGTACCTAAAAAAGTGTACCATTTTACAAAATGGCCACCACCTGATGTTATTTTACAATAACTCAAGTTCTACACCACCTAGGATCTTGATTCTGGTGACTAAGACTAAATTTCCAAGGATGAGGGATACAGTGGTACAATTTAGATTTTCCCTGTGACCATGGCAGCCATTTTTCAAAATGGCCGCCACCTGCTGTTATTTTACAATAACTCAAGTTCTACACCACGTAGGATCTTGATTCTGGTGACTAATCATACATTTTCAAGGATGTGGGCTACATTGGTACTATTTAGATTTGTGCTGTGACCATGGCAGCCATTGTTAATGAAAATGCCCGCCACCTGCTGTTATTTTACAATAACTCAAGTTTTAGACCACCTAGGATCTTGATTTTGGTGACTAATCATACATTTTAAAAGATGAGGAATACAGTGGTACTATTTACATTTGTACTGTGACCATGGCAGCCATTGTTTTTCAAAATGACCACCAACCTGCTGTTATTTTACCAATAACTCAAGTTTTAGACCACCAAGGATCTTGATTCTGGCGACTAATCATTACAATTTCAAGGATAAACTTTCTCTGGGAGGGGTCAGGGCTTATTTCAGATGCAGGTTGAGTTGCTACTGACAGGACATTAAAAGGAGGTGGGCTTTCTGGCCTTTGACTTGTCCCTTTCAGGTACAGATGCACAGTTTGACTTCACTGGCCACTGCAGGGAACTGTGGGGGAGAAACTTTGGTCTCTTGACACCCCGATTAGGTTCAGGGTTTTTTTGGTGAAGACTTGCCTTTCATGACATCATTGCTGCTTACTGCCAGCGGTGGCACACTCTAGGTCTCTGCGGCGTTGTATCTTGGTTTCTCCATCCTTCTCATGAGCTCTGTGTTCTGGGGCTCTGTTATAGTCAACTTACATTCTCTTGGCTGGAGATTGCTTTCCTGCAGGGTCCAGCCCAGTCTTGTGCAGATGGCTGCTGGCCCACCTGGAGGCCCCAACCTCACTTGCTCTGTTGGTGTGATTAGGTGGGGTGGTCTTCCCAAATCAGGATGAGTGGTTTGACCCTTTCAAACGGCAGTCTGGCCAAGTGTCTGTATTTAGTTGTGAGGCTAGATACAGGATACGATTGCTCACCCAGCCCCAGGTGACTTGAGGTGAAGGCTCCTTTGATTTGGTAACATTGCTTTGGTTGACATGCTGGGGACACAGAGAAAGACACTGATGCCTTCAGTGTCTGCACATCCTGCCTGATAGTCCTGAAGCCAGATCTTCTGTCTTCAGTCTTTCGCTCACTGTTCACTGCTTACTGTTCACCTCACCGAATTTAGCCCAAGGAGTTTGACCCCTAGTTTGGCCATAGACCCCCTAGTTTGGCCATAGACACTTGCCCAAATGTGCTGAACTCATCACATCTGTGATGATGGCTATGGCCGTTTTTAGCCAACGTAGTGTTTTTTTGTGCAAAACTAATGCTTGGAATGGATTCAGAATCATGAAAAGCCCCTAGTTTGACATGCCACATGCTACTTAAAGCATAATGAAATTTAGAACATTTAGCCTTATATTGGTTGTTAATGGTACCCAACTTTCAGCAGCTGTCAAAAATGCCCCTAGGGTGGTTCAATAGAAACCAATGTGGGATATGTTAGTAGACACCTTTACAAACACATTGGTGAAGTAAATTCTTGGTAAGAAATGTATTCACAGATTTGACATTATTCTGATAATATTCCCTGACTAAATTGGTAAAATATGGTCACAGGATACATCTAAATAGTACAACTGTATTCCTCATCCTTGAAAATGTATGATTAGTCACCAGAATCAAGATCCTAGGTGGTGTAGAACTTGAGTTATTGGGAAATAACAGAAAGTTGGTGGCCATTTTGAAAAATTTCTACCATGGTCACAGGACAAATCTAAATAGTACCAATGTATCCCACATCCTTGAAAATGTGGGATTAGTCACCAGAATCAAGATCCTAGGTGGTCTAGAACCTAAATCAGTTCAACTTGTCAACTCCGTCAGATGTTCGTCAACTCCGTCAGACGTTGGTCCCGTGATGTTTTTGTTCATTTCCAAAGAAATAGACGATTCAATGTCAAATCGTTTGTGCTTATGTATTGAAACACCAACTGAAATGATACGTAATGATGATTATTATAATTTTTTACATGGTTTTCATGTTATAATATTGAAAATAAAGGTTGAAATGACGGATTTGAGAAATTGGATATTTCATAATAGTGTGATATTGGAACAAAACAATATTAAAAGAATTGTATTACTTAACTTGATTACTGAAAGCCATTATAAGATAACTGAGGACTTTATGTTATTGTTGAAATTATCAAATTAAAATAAAAGGAATTTAAGTGTGTCTGACGGAGTTGACATGAATCAGTTATGAAGTGCATAAATGTCCCATTTTAGAAAGAAATGTGAAAAACCTGTTCCTTCTCAAGATTGGTAGTTGAGACCTGTGTCTACAAATACATCCATTTGATTTGAATGTATCTTTAAAAAAAAAAAATCTGATTTGAAAAAAGTTTTGTCCCTTAATTATCTCAAGAATGGGATTTTACAGAAAAAGCCCCCCTTTTAAAATACATACATACATACTAGGCATGCCGCGGTTTACCGAATTTCGGTAATACCGCGACAGGAACAGCCACAGTGTTGATACCGTGAGATTTCCGAGCATACGGTATTTTAATACAGCGTCGGTGGGCGGCGCGCCGGCGCATGCTGCGCATATGCAAAGCAACTCCACTCGCACACTAAGACAAAAAACATTTATTTTCACCACACAGCTGCAGTAGATTGAAAAGTTGCTTCCTACCTTTGAGTTAGTGTTGCTGAAAGACACCCAGATCCAATTGTATATTCCATATTTCCATATGTACTATAAGAGTGAACTAGTGTCAACACGGAGGCACACAGTGACAGTTGTGAGCATGCGCAGATTGCACTACCTCTTCTACAGCGTACATGGTACGCCATTAAAACGGCCATTAGAGGAAGCCATAGTACAGTGAAATACAGTGGGGAATATCTATTGATTCATTGATTGAATACTTTATTGGCAGAAATGTAATCAGTATAGGGTACAGTCAAACACATTACAAAGGGATCACTGAAAAAAGTCCTTGCTGTCTTGTTCCATTCAGCCCTGGCCCAGGACCGAATGGAAACAAGACAGCAAGGACTTTCAATCAATTCATAATCATGACAAATATTAAAATTCAAATGATAATAAAAGGTAAAAATAAAAAAATAAGATTTTACATAGATGGGGGGGGGGGGCCGAGGTATAGATTATCAATACCGGCACCGTACCGTACTGTAAAATCTCATACGGTGGCATGCCTAATACATACATACATACTGTGGAATGTCTGCGACCAAGGACCAGGCGGGACAGGGAATTGCAGCAGTTTCAACTGCTTTTTATTTCATCAATAGGAAATTATATTACAGGCAGAAGGAGAAACCCCACATAGGTTTCTGGGCAAATTATATTCCACACAAATGTCTGTTCCACAGGCGTTTTCCTCAGCCTGGAGGAGGATGAGAACAGAGCATTCGATTTCAATTCAGTTCATACAGTCTTTGATAGCACGCTCCTCACTGGAGGGCTCTGTTTAACAAGACGGGACGGGGTTCCCTTGATTCGGGTGACGTCATCGGTCTTTATCTTTAACTGTAGCGGGTCTTCTCTCCCGATAGCGGGGGTTCAGCTCCGATAGAGCATAAGTCTTCAGGCCATTCTCGGCAAATCAAATGAGCGACTGTATGCCAGACAGTGCTCAATATAATATCAATAGTATCATGTTTCTTTCCGACCTTATTATTGAAGTTTCCTCGTCACCGTCGATGTGGCGGGGCTGCCTTCCTCCCGCAGCGAGATGCGTGGAAATGGAACTCCTGTTCCTTTATTGTTTTAATCGTACAGTCCGATATTCTCCGTCGCTCTGGCGTTTCCTGGACCGTTCCTAAGAGCCTGTGGTGAGAGGAGAGTGACAGTCAACACATGTAGGAATATACACATACATGAATGGGTGTTGGTGGAAGTGTGTGTGTCTTCTTACCCCCCGACGGTATGTGCTGTGCGTGCCTCCGTGAGCGTGTGAACCAGCCGCTGTCAGACTCAGAACTGAATCTTCCTTTTATTTATTTTTTATATTTTTTATCCCACGATTTTGTAACCCATTTTTCACCCCTGTGTCAATCATCTAATGTGATCCTGGGCTCTACACACCCTCCACCAACCTAGTCCCCATATATGGGGGACAAGGGGAGAGCAACGGACTTGAACTCATGCTTCCTTCATGCCTGAGTGTCCAAGTACACCTGACGGGGGAGTTTACCTGGTTGGACGTAGCGCGTGGAAGGAACACGTTATTCTAACCAGTTCCTTTCCCCTCCATCAGGCGCCCCGGCTGGCCAGGGGGAGGCAGTTTTGAATCTTCCTTTTATACTGTGGGTGTGGCCGATTGCTGATTTGGGTGTGGTCATTCCATCATCTCAATCTGGCGGAGGAGGAGGTTTGGCACGTAGACATTCCCTACTACGAGGCCGAGGGCGGGCCTAGCTGCCCGAGGCGTCTTCTGTCTGACAGCGTGTCTGGTTGCCCTGGCAACGCACTTAACAGCGCGGGGTGTCGCTAGCGAGACCCCACAAGACCCCACAATACATACATACATACATACATACATATTCTTTGGCCACCTCAAAAATGTTGCGTGCCACAGTCTCTGACTGAAAGACCGTCTCATCAAAATCCTTATTTTAAAGGTCCTAAAAATGCCAAAAAATCACACTTAGAAAAGCATAAAATAAGTGCATGTGGACCCCTCTACTAAACCTACTGTGAACCCTACCCTACCACACTGCTTCAAGGTACCTCAAGGTACCAAAAATTAACTCTGAACTTGGTAGCCCTAATACATGGAATGACCTGCAAACTACATTAAAATTGACCACATTGGTACCCCTGAGTCGTTTTAAAACCTTGGTGAGCATACAGACCCCCACAATATGTAACTGTTTTTAGATTGTTTTGACATTTGTCTTAGCTTATATTTGTAACCTGTCATTCATAATCATATTATGTATACCTTTTGTTTTCCTTTTCCTGATGTATTTTGATGTTTTTTATATGATATTGTATTACTCGACGACACTGAAAATTTGTAGAATGAATAAAACTTGAATGACATTCTCTATTCAATCAGGTGGAATCTATGCTCCAGATTATGAGACGGTTTTGGTGGACCTGGGTAGGACTGCTGTTTACCGATGATGCCTATGGCCGCAATAATGCCAGATCCTTCCAGTCTGCACTGACCCAGTCTGGCTCGGGGTGTTTGGCGTACATCAAGGCTCTGCCCTGGGACCACGACCCGGAGGAACTTCAGAGGATTGTCGCTGTGATGAAGGACTCCACGGCCCGTGTGGTCATTTCATTTGTATATGGGAGCTATATGGTTGATCTCATTGAGGAGGTTGGGTTATGATCCATGTTCATTTAGGGATGCATAAGTAAGCGATATTACACTTGAGGGTGATACCTTTCGGAGTTCCTACGGCACCTCAGTCGTGCATTACAGTTTAAGGGCCCATGACGTAGATGTCCGTCATGGTACTTAGTACGGTCATGTGCCCGAGACGGACATTGATTCATCGCCGTCAAATTAGTGATATCAAAACCGGTCGCATCGCTCTACAGCCTAGGAGCGTTTGTTGCACAATCCTCAATGTTGCAAAACAGTGAGACGTCATCAAAAATGTTCCCCCCCTGTTTAGCCGAACGAAAATCTTAAAACGTTAATAACTCGAGATCTAAATCATCCTGCCTAATTATAAAAAAGGTTATGTGTCCAGCTGTCAAGTCGCTAGTCGCGTTAGATTTAACTTACCTCCCGTTGTCTCTAGAGTGTTTTGGCTACACTTAGCTGCTACAGCCACATCCGGAACAACATCCGGTCGGTCGGTAAAAGTGCTCCGTGTTTATATATATCGCTGGGCACATTTTATTAACACCAAAAGGGGTTCCCGTCCAGAATGGATTAAGGAACGGCTAGAAGCTGTTTCAACCAATCAATCAGATTGCTTCCTCAAAACGACCTGTATAAGTAGAAGTCATTTGAAATAAGTTTCAATGAAGTGAATACATCGTTTCATATGGGGTGCATATGTCTGTATGACCGACAACACCATCGCTCCCGACATACGTTGCTGGTTACAAATCACCCGTGGCTTCCGCATGCATATAGGGTTTTGGGTAGGGTGTCGGACTGTGACTGTAGGACTGTTTGTGTGTCTAACACATTTCATATATCTCTACTGTCGGGCAGAAACCAGCTATATCCAAAATAATAACTATCCAATTGCCTCTATCAAACGCAGATAGCAAGACGTGCAATGTGCGTTGCGTTGCCTATCCAGAAGAACTGACATACAAGTTTTCGTGCCATTTAGGGTAGGGGTTCGACCAGAAATTGTTAGTACCGGTACTCTAGTAAAGGGTGCTCAATAGCACTGATTTATTTAAATATATAAAAAAGTTGAACAATAGAGCGGCTGCAATTAGGGTTAACTAGTGCGATGCAATGTAATCACTTTCCTAGGGTCATCAATTTAAACGACCAACAATTGTGTATGTGCTACACGTATGAGACCTTTTCTTCAGTTTGCTTTTGGCCTCAGTACTAACTACGCACAATAAGATAAACTGACAAACTGACATCTAACTAACATGACTAACTGTTGTTTAGCTGACTAATCTTCATAGTTGTTAGAACAATGTTTTAGCCGTGCTCATTTGCCTTTAAATGTACAATAGATACATATAATTTTTTACAATCAACAGGTGGTAAGGCAGAATGTGATAGGTCTGCAATGGATAACAAGTGAGGCATGGACAACAGATCCTATATTCCAGACTCCTCACTACATGCCATACCTGAGAGGCACCCTGGGTATTGCCTTCCGTCATGGAGATATGCCAGGACTCAAGGATTTCTTGTTAAAAATACATCCCAATGATCCCGGCAACAACCATGGAAAGACCATAGTGCGTCTTTGGCTTAGATTAGTATTCAAGTTGCATTTTCAAACTGATGTCTGCTGTCATTCACAAGTGTATTTATGCTTAAGTCTTCATTTTGTTTCTTCAGGTGAAACAGTTTTGGGAGGACACATTTCAGTGTAAGTTTGCACCCCTTCCATCAGAGTGGGTGGATGCTGGTGGAAGTGTGTGTACTGGACAAGAGGACTTGGAAACAGCAGAAAGTACCATTTTGGATATGTCTAACCTCAGGGAAGAGTATTGTGTGTACAAGGCTGTGTATGCTCTGGCCCATGCCCTCCATGACATGTTGCAGTGTGTGCCAGGAACAGGGCCTTTCAATGGGCACAGCTGTGCCAATTTGCAGACAATACAACCATGGCAGGTGTGTTAGCCTATATAAATTGAATTTACAGATTACATGCTTCAATTTGGAGTTCAGAATTCAATTAATGTCATTTGCATTGGAAAAGCATGAAAAAACTATGTTTTAGGGGTAATGAGTTACACATGTAACTAGTTAGTGGTAACGAGTATAACGAATACAACACCTGTCGTGTAAAATACTGAATTGAATTATTATGCTAGTAATTGCCAATTAAATAGGCTAATGCATGGTGGTCTGTCAGATCACATAACGTAAGAATATTTCACTCAATAGGAACGGCTCCTGTCGCAAGTTGATGATGTAATATGTCCATACGCGGTTCCACCCCTATGGAATATATGGAATGCACTTGCCAATAAAAAGTATTTAAGATATTGCTTTGATGCTCATATTATCCTGGAAGCATAAAGTTGGTTTTTATTAGCATTTGCACTCCATACATTCCATAGGGCTATAGACCACATGGACAAATTACATCATCAACTTGCAACAGCAGCAGCACCTATTGAGTGAAAGATTCTCTATTTATGAAAAAAAAGACAATATTTAAGGTATTTTTACCTTAGGGCAAGTATAATGTTTTAAGGCATATTTGTCTTATTAGCCAGGGATCTTTTTAAGGACTTCTCCTTAACGCTATGGTACGTTCAACAAACAAGTCGACTGCTGCAAAAATAAAAACAACACTTTCACTACTGACCAATAGGCCTACAAGACGGCATTGTGGAGTACAAAGCTTACTTTCCCTCTGAGCCCCCCACCATACATACAGAAGATCATACCTGTGTGAAGGGGCGCTAATATATGAAAGTCTAACTCATGTTGATTAGGTGATGTAATGGTGATGTAAAAACAAACGGTGTCAACACAAACATTAAACGTCATTAACAATAAAGAGACAATATGACGTAATGAGGTAGGCCTACATTATGAAGAAAAAATTCCCTTCATTGTCAACGGCGTTTAAAAAACAAACATTGAACTAAAGACAAACATTAACCTGTGTATAGGAGGGTCTGCTGCCCCTCAAAAATCTGTAGAAATGTTTTTCTGGGGCTCAGAGTGCGTCCACTAGAATAGGGAAAGTATGCTTCAGACACCACAAAACCGTCTTTGAATCGGTGAGTTGCAAAATTAGAGCCGAATAAAAGTCGGTTTGGCTCTGTAGAGCCTACAATGTGACGTCATTTGAGGTTTGGTGGAGCGGGTACCGTCCTAAAGTCGACTCTTCGGTGCTACTGCAATTTTCTGACGAGCTGAAATAATTTCGGCACTACAGCGGTAAAATAGGAGTATGAATCGGACCTTAGACTTTTAGTTTTTTAAGATATATGGATTTGTTCAAAGGACAGACCTTCCATTGACTCCCATATAAGCTGTTTAACATTGTCAGCTCATTGGCATGGCACACACAGCTATAATCATCCTGTGCAGTGCATACAGTTGGGTGATAGACGATATATTCTTTATTAGTCTTTTAAGTTATTAGTCCTCTAAATCTATATTTAGGGCCCCCAGAAATAGGGGTGGGACGATTCACTTGCCTCCTGATTCACCTACCTAAAACAATCTTTTACAACTACACATCCACCTAAAACAGTATTTTACATACAAATACAAGTACATCTAATACATCTAATCTAAGTACAAAGCAATAACAGTTTTAAAATGTGCCTAACATCACCAGAGTTTAACTTCATCATTAAACATTTTGAGATGCTGAAGGCTCTTTGCGTTGAGGGGCTGTCCTGGTTGATACGTCTTTTCAACATTGCGTGGAAGTCTGGGACAGTGCCATGGGAGTGGCAGACCGGGGTGGTGGTCCCACTTGTCAAAAAGGGGGATCAGAGGGTATTACAGAAGTATCACATCAATCAGCCTCCCTGGGAACGTTTTCGCCAAGGTACTGGAAAGTAGGGTCTGTCCGAACCTCAGATTCAAGAGGAGCAATGTGGATTCCATCCTGGTCGTGGAACAGCTCTTCACTATTGCAGGGATCCTGGAGACGGCCTGGGAGTATGCATATTCGATCTGCATGTGTTTTGTGGATGTGGAGAAGTCATATGAACTGGTCCCTCGGGAGGTTCTGTGGGAGGTGCTACAAGACTATGGGGGGGTGAAGGGACCGTGTTGAGGGCCATCTGATCTCTGTACACACAAAGCAAGAGCTGTGTCCGTGTAATGGGCACAATGGGTAGGATTTGATTCCGGTGGGGATTAGCCTCTGCCAGTGCTGTGCATTGTCACCTATCCTGTTTGTGATTTTCATGGACAGGATCTCGAGGCAAAGTCATGGTGGAGAGGGTATACGGTTTCACTGCTTTTTGCAGATGATGTGGTCCTGACAAATTCAAAGAAACAAACAGCAGAGGGCCTCTTTTTCTTCATTTTTTCCCTGATGGGTTCCCAGATTGGGTAGGGAATGACACTTTTCCCCAGATTAAGGAGTTTAAGTTTCCCGTCGTCTTGAAGGGAGGGATGGAGCAGGAGATCAGCCAGATAATCGGAGCAGCAGGGGTGGTATGTTGCAGTCACTGTACCTGTCATAGTATGCAGAAAGTTGAACCCCAAAGCAGAGCCAAACACAGGAACCAAGATAAGGTATTTATTCACAATAAGTGAATGGGAAGGTAGCATTCACAAAACATGAATGCTGAGAAGAGCAGGCAGGGCAGGTGGCAGGCAGACAACAAGCAGGCGGATGACCAGGAGAGCTGGTTTCTGGAGGAGAGGAGAAGAGCTTGAGTTGCAGGAAACACAGAGGAGCAAAACACTAGGAATACTATGAACTAAGACTTGGACTACTACTAAACTATAACTTCACTAACTAGGACGTAAACACTGGTTTAGAGACAAGCTACTACCATGAAAGATTGTACAATGATCTGGCGATGAGTGGAGTGAAGACCAGGGTTTAAATACTGTCAGGGCTGAAGAGTTGATGGCCGGCAGGTGTGTCAATTGAGTGCGATGAGGTGACCACACACAGGTGTGCCCAGGCTGGAAGCTGGGAGGAAAGCAAACGCCCACACACAGCCACAGTATGGCAACACAGAGCCACATACTGTACCACACTGTTGTGATGAAAAGAGAGTAAGCCAGAAGGCAGAGCTCTGTCTACTGAGCAATATTTCTCAGACGGTAGGCTTGCATCTCCCTTAAAGATAGGGTGAGAATTTCAGTCACACCAGAGAGACTCGGAGTAAACCCAGAGCCAATTTAGGTGGTTCGGGCATCTAGTAAGGATGCGTCCCGAGCATCATCCCTAGGGAAGTCCTCGTTGCATGTCCCAGTGGGACGAGACCCCCGGGCAGACCAAGGGCCAGATGGGGGATTAACTGTCCACACTGGCCTGGGAACGCCTCGGGATCCCCCTGGAGTAAGTTGGTAATGTTTCTCTGGAGAGGGAAGTTGGCCCCTGCGACCCGATGCTATACTAATAATAATAGTAATAGTCCATTCATAGACTTGGAACAATTAGTAAACACAGAAGGCTAAATACATTAATGTTTATATTGTGTTGTAAATTGTCTTAAGTGTGTATATAACAAAACTATTTCTGTCAGAGATACTGTTCTTTAAATTCTATGCTATCTTGTTGTCAAATATGTTGCTCATCACTATTTCTAGCTCGTGTATTACCTGGAAAAGATCAACTTTACAACAGCATTTGGTGATCAAGTATCTTTTGATGCGAATGGTGATGCTTTACCAATCTATGATGTCATGAACTGGGTGTGGCTCCCTGATGGAAGCACAAAGGTTCACAATGTAGGCATGTTTAAGAAGTCAGACTCCGCAGGTGAAGAACTCATCCTTGATGAAGACATAATCTTCTGGAGCTTTGAATCCACACAGGTCACTACTCACTACTCATGATGTGATTGTAATTTAGTTTGGACTGAGATTAATTAATTTCCTGTATAGCCACCTCTGTCTGTGTGCAGTGAGAGCTGTTCCCCTGGAACCCGTCTGGCCAGAAGGAAAGGACAACCTGTCTGCTGCTTTGACTGCATTGCTTGTTCTGAGGGTGAGATCAGCAATGAGACTGGTAGGTTTACATTATACATGTATATCACTCATTCTTGAGATGAGGACAAAAGTGGAAAAAACATGTCCCACACATAAGAGCCTTATTTATGTCAATTACCGTTTAACATAGCAAACAATATACACAGTTAATTTAATTTAATTAAATTTATATTTTCCAATAAATATCTCATATCAAATGTGTGTCCCACGTCTCCGTCAACTCCGTCAGGTTTTTTAAAAGTCTTAAATTAATCAGAAAATATTGTCGACAGATTTAGCCTGAAGACTCCTTTTCCAAGTCCTGTTTATATTTGTTGCAACAGTGGAGCACCTGGTCTGACAAGCATTCAATTGTTTGATATTTTAAACAAACAATGTTGATATCAATGTGGTCACAGCTTTTACATGTCAACTCCGTCAGGACATTATTATGATTTTTGTTAAGAATTCAAAAATAATGTTTAGTATTTTAGTTTAGGGTTAGGTTTAGCTAACAACTGAAGAAAAAACTAAATGGTTACATTGTACTACAGAGGGTTAAGATGAAAACAAATGCCATTTTGTCAACTCCGTCAGACGTCAACTCCGTCAGATTCTGTGTCTGACGGAGTTGACATGTATCTGACGGAGTTGACAAAAGTGTTCCTAAAACAATAAAATTATAGTTTTTGAATAATGGGAAGTATTCTAATTCGGCACACAGTTAAAGCATGTCTTAAGGAAAATTTTTGGCTATAGGGCCATCACATATTTGTCTCGTGGTGACCATGGCAGCCATTCTCCAAAATGGCTGACACCTGATTTTATTTTACCAATAACTCAAGTTTTAGACCACCAAGGATCTTGATTCTGGCGACTAATCATTACATTTTCAAGGATGAACTTTCCCTGGGAGGGGTCAGGGCTTATTTCAGGTGCAGGTTGAGTTGCTACTGACAGGAAATTAAAAGGAGGTGGGCTTTCTGGCCTTTGACTTGTCCCTTTCAGGTACAGATGCACAGTTTGACTTCACTGGCCACTGCAGGGAACTGTGGGGAGAAATGTTGGTCTCTTGACAACCCGATTAGGTTCAGGGTTTTTTTGGTGGAGACTTGCCTTTCATGACATCGTTGCTGCAGCAGTTGATCTCATTACTGCCAGCGGTGGCACACTCTGGGTCTCTGGGGCGTTGTATCTTGGTGGCCTCCTACCAGTGTTTCTCCATCCTTCTCATGAGCTCTGTGTTCTGGGGCTCTGTTATATTCAACTTACATTGTCTTGGCTGGAGATTGCTTTCCTGCAGGGTCCAGCCCAGTCTTGTGCAGATGGCTGCTGGCCCACCTGGAGGCCCCAACCTCACTTGTTCGGTTGGTGTGATTAGGTGGGGTGATCTTCCCCAATCAGGATGAGGGGTTTGACCCTTTCAAACGGAAGTCTGGCCAAGAGTCTGTATTTAGTTGTGAGGCTAGATACAGGATACGATTGCTCACCCAGCCCCAAGTGACTTGAGGTGAAGGCTCCTTTGATTTGGTAACATTGCTTTGGTTGACATGCTGGGGACACAGAGAACGACACTGATGCCTCCAGTGTCTGCACATCCTGCCTGATAGTCCTGAAGGCAGATCTTCTGTCTTCAGTATTCCGTTCACTGTCCACTGCTCACTGTTCAACTCAAGCAGGACTTCAAGGTGTTTGACTTTGCACAGGCTATATGGCTAGGACTTGTGCTTCAACCACTCAGAACTCCAACAGGGTGTTGGTTGCTCCTAGCTGGGCCGCAGAGCATTGTGCGGCGGAATTCAGCTCTCATCTCTGGTGGAAGCTTGTTGAGGAATCGTGCAACATGTGAGCCGCATCTAAGTTCTGTGTCTCCCTCTGGGCCTAGGGTACTAGACACTTGCTATTTTCCGTAACACTAATTGGTGGGGCTGTCCAAACTTGTTGTTTAGGTGTCACTCGGGTATCTGTTGGTGAAGTCGGGTCTAGGTGGTCTAGAACATGAGTTATTTAGTCAGGGGATATTAATAAAATCTGGTAATAAATTCCTTATCAAGAATTTTCTTCACCAATGTGTTTGGAAGGGTTTCTACTAACATATCCCACATTGCTTTATATTCAACCACCATAGGGGAACTTTTGACAGCTGCTGAAAGTTGGGGTACCATCAACAACCTATATAAGGCAAAATGTTCATTATGCTTTAAGTAGCATGTGACAAACTAGGGAGTTTTCATGATTCTGAATGCATTCCACGAAAAACACTCCTTGGGCTGAAAACGGCCAGAGCCGTCATTACAAAATGAGGTCAGCACATTTGGGCAAGTGGATATGGCCGAATTTAGCCCAAGGAGTTTGACCCCTAGTTTGGCCATAGACCCCCTAGTTTGGCCATAGCCACTTGCCCAAATGTGCCGACCTCATCACATCTGTGATGATGGCTATGGCCGTTTTTAGCCAACAGAGTGTTTTTCGTGCAAAACTAATGCTTGGAATGGATTCAGAATCATGAAAAGCCCCTAGTTTGACATGCCACATGCTACTTAAAGCATAATGAAATTTAGAACATTTAGCCTTATATTGGTTGTTGATGGTACCCAACTTTAAGCAGCTGTAAAAAATGCCACTAGGGTGGTTCAATAGAAACCAATGTGGGATATGTTAGTAGACACCTTTACAAACACATTGGTGAAGAAAGTTCTTGGTAAGAAATGTATTCACATATTTGACATTATTCTGATAATATTCCCTGACTAAATTGGTAAAATAATAGCAGGTGCACCATTTTTGAAAATGTCTACCATGGTCACAGGATAAATCTAAATAGTACAAATGTATTCCTCATCCTTGAAAATGCTGATTAGTCACCAGCATCAAGATCC
Source organism: Protomyctophum bolini (assembly GCF_963924005.1). Lineage (NCBI taxonomy): Eukaryota > Metazoa > Chordata > Actinopteri > Myctophiformes > Myctophidae > Protomyctophum > Protomyctophum bolini. The sequence continues at coordinate 12,923 of NW_027665716.1, read as the reverse complement.
TAGGTGGTGTAGAACTTGAGTTATTGGGAAATAACAGAAAGTTGGCGGCCATTTTGAAAAATGGTCACAGGGCAAATCTAAATAGTACCACTCTATTCCTCATCCTTGAACATGTGGGATTAGTCACCAGAATCAAGATCCTAGGTGGTCTAGAACCTAAATCAGTTCGACTTGTCAACTCCGTCAGATGTTCGTCAACTCCGTCAGACGTTGGTCCCGTGATGTATTGAAACACCAACTGAAATTATACGTAATTATGATTATTATTATTTTTTTACATGGTTTTCATGTTATAATATTGAAAATAAAGGTTGAAATGACGGATTTGAGAAATTGGATGTTTCATAATAGTGTGATATTGGAACAAAACAATATTAAAATAATTGTATTACTTAACTTGATTACTGAAAGCCATTATAAGATAACTGAGGACTTTATATTATTGTTGAAATTATCAAATTAAAATAAAAGGGATTTTAGTGTGTCTGACGGAGTTGACATGAATCAGTGCATAAATGTCCCATTTTAGAAAGAAATGTTATGCGGAAAAACCTGTTCCTTCTCAAGATTGGTAGTTGAGACCTGTGTCTACAAATACATCCATTTGATTTGAATGTATCTTAAAAAGAAAATCTGATTAGAAACATATTTTGTTCCTTATCTCAAGAATGGGTGATGTGATTATCTTTAGATACGATCCTTGTCTGTCCCTTTAATCTTCTCCTGTTTGTTAGACTCCACAGAGTGCATCAGTTGTCCAGAGGACTTCTGGTCCAGTCCCCAACGTGACCACTGTGTCCCTAAAAGGATAGAGTTCCTCTCCTACCATGAGGCCCTGGGAATCTCCTTGACAATCATCTCATTGCTTGGCACAGTTATCTGTGCCATTGTCCTGGGAATCTTTATCTATCATCGAAGCACACCCATGGTACGCGCCAACAACTCAGAACTCAGCTTCCTTCTCTTGTTGTCACTTAAACTGTGTTTCTTGTGCTCACTTCTGTTCATTGGACGTCCAAGACTCTGGACTTGTCAACTGAGGCATGCTGTATTTGGGATTAGTTTTGTGCTGTCTGTTTCCTGTATCCTGGTAAAGACTGTGGTGGTCTTGGCCGTGTTCAAGGCCTCCAAGCCTGGGGGTGCCGACATCATGAAGTATTTTGGTGCTATGCAGCAGAGGGGAACTGTTCTGTTTCTTACTTGTATCCAGGTGACAATCTGCACAGCCTGGCTTGTGTCTGCCTCTCCAACTCCTCATAAAAATACACAATACCACAGTGATACGATAGTCTATGAGTGTGCTGTGGGGTCAACAGTTGGTTTTGCGGTGTTGTTAGGTTATATTGGTTTACTGGCACTAATAAGCTTCCTACTAGCATTCATGGCAAGGAATCTTCCAGACAACTTCAATGAAGCCAAGTTAATCACTTTCAGCATGTTGATCTTCTGTGCCGTGTGGATAGCCTTCATACCAGCATATATCAGCTCTCCAGGCAAATATGCAGATGTAGTCGAGGTATTTGCTATTTTAGCATCTAGTTTTGGCCTTTTGGTGGCACTGTTTGGACCAAAGTGTTATATAATCCTTTTGAAACCTGAGAAAAACACTAAGAAGTCAATCATGGGCCGAGTCACCAAGATGTAGACAATGACAATATTTGTGCTGTCTGTATTTTAAAATAATAAACATATACCGGTATGAATATTGCTCTAGATGTCTATGTTAGAGGACATATAAAGTTCTTACAAATAGAATGAGCAGACAGTGAGTTATCTTTGCTGTGTATGTTTTATCAAACAGTAGTATATATTAGGAAAAGAGGAACTAACCAGGTGCTCAATGGAGATGTCAAAAAGTAATGATGATAAAAGGTGCTCACACAGATCAAAACGGGATCAAGGCATAGATAAAAAAAGAGCCGATCCGGTCACTCAAAGTAAAACATAGGAGGAAAGCCTTTATCAAATTAAAAAGGCGGCTGCCAACATGTTTTGACCATCCCCCGTCTTCATCAGGACAAGAATGAAGCACATCACCAAACAAACTCATTATATAGCAACAAGAAACACAGCTTTGCAGTGAGATAATTAGTAAGTCAGAGCATGTGAGTGCCAATCAGTTAATACATCAGTAATTACATAGAAATGCCATTATCACTCAATCAACCCAACACCACACATGTGTATGGCAGCCAGAGGAATGAAATAGAAAAAGCTAAGCATCAAATAGATAAAGGACACTTGTATTACAAATAATGAAACATTATAATAATCAATAGAAAGTATTGAGTAGTATGTTGTAGTAAAGTAGTATATTATTTGTTGCCACCGGCACCAACACCAGTATCCACATAACATTGTACTTGCTTACGCAACTACGTCACCCAAGACATGCACACTCTGTTTAGCACTTAAAGTGACAAGACTTAGTAACTTACAAATATATTTGATTGCTGATAACCTTGTTGGCAGAAGATTAAGTTTGCTACCAGAGTAAGTTTAAAGTAGTGATGCAGTCTTAGATGCCCCCTGACATACAATTATGGTATGAAAAACTCATGTCGATACTGCCAATGGAGAGGTTATCATATATGTATTAAGAGGCAATCTTACTGACTTTGTTAGACCTATTGCAAGATTTTTAAAAGAGGAATGGAAAAGAGTAATATGCATGGGTACAACATTATGAGAATAAGTTGAAATATATGAGTTCAACTGTATGATGCAGTATATATATATAGGGTGTGGGTTTAAATGTATGGAGTATGAGTCCAACTTTATGATGGGAGTATGTGTATGTATATGAGTATGTGTATGTGTATATATATATATATATATATATATATATATATATATATATATATATATATATATATGAAGTATGACTTCAACTGATGAAGTATACCTGACTGCTACTTTTTTCTGTATGATTTGCTGGTTGATTCTGTCTTGTTGTTACGGTTCGCTCTCCATCACCTCTACATCCATGTGCTGTGGGTGTTCTGGGCACTTCAGCGCCACCAGAGGACTCCAGAGCACTCCACAGCACCTCTCTCCCTGTTACAACCTCCTCACCTGGATGTCGTCTGCAATTACCTGATGAGCCTACAAGAACCAGGCCTGTCTGCAGCTCGGCGCCAGTTCTTCACCAGTCTACGGTTGGTAATGTTAGACAGCTAGATTTAGGCTCAGTGTTTTAGTGTTAGACAGTTAAAACGTCACGCCGTTACTGTGCTTTCCCTTTACTCTGTGAACCTGCCATTGACTCGACCTTCTCTTCTCCCCTCCAGTGTTTCCGGGACCCGAGCTCTGTGGAGCAACCTACGGACCCTGCACCTCCTTTCACCCCCCCGTGTTTGTGAATAAAAACCCGCCCGGGTGGGCTTTACTCATGCTTTGCCTCTCCTTGCTGTGCTTTTGGGTCACACCACACTCGAGTCATAACAGTAAGAACTGGCCAATTTGACCCAGCCAGCATGGAAGGAGAGCAGCCAGCTCTCCAGGCTCAGGGACAGGTTTTGGAGCACCACTCCCGCCTGCTGTCGGAGGCATCCGCCGCCGTTTTAAGTTTACAGCAGGAGCTCCGGGATGTTTCGGATCTTCAGCAGTCCCAAGCCGCTCAACAACACACTCAGGTTAAACAACTCACATCGCTGGTCAAGGATCTAGCTGACCAGGTCGCCACGCTCAACGCGCATCTCACCGCCGCTCCTAACCAGACGGCACAAGCGCCTGACACGGCCCCTGCACTGGCAGCGCACGCTCCTTTTCCCAGCCGGGAGCCCTACCTCACTGCCCCGGCCACCTTTGACGGTACTTTCTCCCTCTGCAGGGAGTTCCTCATGCAATGTGAGTACGTGTTTGATCTGCAGCCCAGCATGTATTCCACTGACCCCGCCCGCATAGCTTACATTACTAACTTAACCACCGGAAGGGCGCGCCGATGGATTTATGCAAGCCTTGAGGGTTCAGCCACGTACATGCAGATCTACAGAGACTTTGTGTTAGAGTTTAAGGCTGTGTTTGACCATGACGTCCCAGGGCATGACGCCGACACAGCTCTCTCTGCCCTCCACCAGGGCTATAGCTCAGTAGCAGATTATGCCACTGAGTTTCGCATCCTCGCCGCACGCTGTGACTGGAACGAGCCTGCACTCCGCAGCGCGTTCATCCGGGGTTTGAGTGAGGCTACGAGGGATGCCCTGGCCGAGAGAGAGAGACCCCCCACTCTGACCGAACTCATCTCTCTGTCCATTTCCATTGACGAACGACGCCGTGCACGTAAGCGTGAGAGGGCTTACCAGTATCACGCTGCTGTCAAGCCGTCTACCCCCGCCCACACCAGTCTCACTCGGCCCGAGCAAGTGCCATCTGCCCCCTCCAATCTCACTTGCGAGGACGACGCCATGCAGCTGGGCCGAATCCACGTGACTTCCAGGGGTCGCTTATCTCCAGCTGAGCGTGAGCACCGCCGAGGACATAGACTCTGTATGTATTGTGCCAGCTCAGCGCACGGTGTTCGCTCCTGTCCTATTCTGCTCTCCAAGGTGTCCACTTCCCGGCCACCAGGGGGCGTAGTTTCGCCTACTCAGGGTTTTCGGGTAAGCTGTCTCACTACAACTTCCCAGCCCAGCACCAGTGTTGCCAAATTCCCTGTCACTCTCGCCTGGCAGGGACAGACACTCACCATTCCTGCTCTCATCGACTCCGGGGCCGATGAGAGCTTTATTGACCTCCAGTATGCTCGGAGGGTGGGCCTCCCCGTGTCTCCTCTCAAGAGGTCCCTGCCTGCCTCCGCTCTGAATGGTCATCCCATGGGCCCTATCACACACCGGGCTCATCCTATCACCCTCACTGTCTCTGGGAACCATGTGGAGAGCATCTGCCCCTACATTATTCACTCCCCGGGCACTCCACTCATCCTGGGCAGACCATGGCTGGAGCTTCACACCCCCCATGTCTGCTGGAGTTCTGGGCGTATTCTCAGCTGGAGCGCCGCCTGCCAGGTCTGTTGCCTTCAGTCCGCCCCGACCTCCACCCAGGCTGAATGTCCTCCTGCCCAGGTCCCTCCACGGCGTCGGGCTCACCCCGACGTTCTCTGCCAGTCGCCATGTGGCGACTCCTGGAGGGGGGGTCCTGTTACGGTTCGCTCTCCATCACCTCTACATCCATGTGCTGTGGGTGTTCTGGGCACTTCAGCGCCACCAGAGGACTCCAGAGCACTCCACAGCACCTCTCTCCCTGTTACAACCTCCTCACCTGGATGTCGTCTGCAATTACCTGATGAGCCTACAAGAACCAGGCCTGTCTGCAGCTCGGCGCCAGTTCTTCACCAGTCTACGGTTGGTAATGTTAGACAGCTAGATTTAGGCTCAGTGTTTTAGTGTTAGACAGTTAAAACGTCACGCCGTTACTGTGCTTTCCCTTTACTCTGTGAACCTGCCATTGACTCGACCTTCTCTTCTCCCCTCCAGTGTTTCCGGGACCCGAGCTCTGTGGAGCAACCTACGGACCCTGCACCTCCTTTCACCCCCCCGTGTTTGTGAATAAAAACCCGCCCGGGTGGGCTTTACTCATGCTTTGCCTCTCCTTGCTGTGCTTTTGGGTCACACCACACTCGAGTCATAACACTTGTTTTTGTTTTATGTACGTCAATGTGATCCATGTCAATAATTGAAAATCAAATAAAAACCATTGAAAGAGAGAGATACCCCCTTACAAGTAAAATCACTTTTGCCCTATAGCCTACCTATATATATATATATATATATATATATATATATATATATATATTTATTGATTGAATATGTAACGGCAAATGTTCTCCTTCCAGTTCCAATTTTCTCCTTTTGCTCGTCACTTTCACATGCAGGCATGGTGGGACTCCTGCGTAGGAGGACATGCAGAAACATAACATATGGATGTCCAGTCGTTTGAGCACATTTTATTGAATAGAGTTGAGCAGTTGAAATGAACATACCATGTAATTGTGTAGCAATTATCTCTTCTCCTGTATGTCTGTCTCTGTCTGCTGGTAAGAACGGTGTGCTCTCATTCCCCATGGTGTTCTGATCACTGTGACTGCACCTGTGTGACCATCTAAAATAAATGCACGCCCAGCACTGTCACAAGCCCGCTACCAAGTGTTCAAGAATAATATTGCTAACAGATATAACTAGTCCATACCGTTCGGGGAATAAATACATATACAGTATTTATATATATATATATATATATATATATATATATATATATATATATATATATACTATATATATATATATATATATAGTCAGACTCGAGTCGAGTCACTATGACTCGAGTCCAATTGTCTGCAAAAGACAAGTTACCACCACAGGCCATCAGCATTTTAATGACAATAGCCTATAATACAGAGATAAAACAGAGTATCTAAAACAGTATATTTTTGTAAAAATAACGTTTTTGTCATTGTCTGCAGTGCATTTCCATGTTTGACACACTGTATTATGTCAAACATAATGAAATGGGAAGTTAACACTAGTAACATCTTGAGTAAAGCCCACCAGAGGCTTCACTTCCTACGCCTCTTAAAGGTTTTATGACATCCATTTTCATTTATTTTTGTTTTTCTTTTTTCTTTTAGGTTTTATGACCTCAATTACACCCAAAATACCTGAACTTTGAACATTCAGTGGATTTTCTGTGGTCTGAAGTTTCCTTTGGGGTTTGGAAGCCTTTTGAGCTACAATGAAAACAGGCAAAACAGTGAAAACAGTGACATCTGCTGGCAAATCCCATTGACATAATGGGATTTGCAGGATCTTACATCACAAACTGCCGGCAAATCAGAGGCCTGTTTGAGCCAGAAAACCCCAGATCACAGAAAATCTACTGAATGTTAAAAGTTCATGTTTTTTGGGTGCAATTGAGATTAGAAAACCTAAAAAAAAATAAGAACAATTCCAAAACCTTTTTTTTAATGTCACAATCCCTTTAAAGAAGTTCGGTGTGACTGGGGAGGCGTTGGTTCACTTCTACAGAGCCACTGTGGAGAGTGTCCTCGTCTTCTCAGTCTCAGTGTAGTATGGAAACACCACCGACTTAGAGAGGAAACAGCTAGAAAGGGTGGTACACACAGAGTCAAAAATCATTGGCCTCGACCTCCCATCCGTCTCCTATATCTACACCACACGCACTAAGCGCAGGATGCAGAAGGTGATCGCTGACCCATCCCACCCTGCCTGCTCTCTTTTCGCACCCCTGCCCTCAGGTAAGAGACTCCGGTCTCTAAAGTGCAATTCCTCCCGCTTCAAGAACAGCAGGCTAATACAGGTATGTACCAACTGTACCATCTTGACCCCTCAGTCCAGACTGCCAGTTAAAAAACAAGAAATGACTCGCTTTATCAGCTTGCATTCCATTCTCTTCATATTGTACCTTAGTGGGGCTTTCTGTAGTCACGTTGGAAGTATCTAGTGATGGTGCTTTGGGGGTGAGGACAGCGGGCTTAGTATCCCATTCGCTGTGGGGCTTACAATTTACAATGTAGGCATTTAGCAGACGCTCTTAATCCAGAGCGATTTACATTAAGCAAGGCTTAAAGTGCCCCATTGGCCATATATGGCTATTCTTCCATTGGCTTAGAGGCCAGCCAATCATGAAAATCTCGCCACTACATCACTACTAGACCACGTGACCACTAGACCACGTGACTAGACTAGAAAGTCCGAAAGAAAGGTACTATGTTTACCCAGGGTAACTGGACTAAGCTCAAGAACTTGTTTACAGCCAGGCCCTGCTCATAGAACATTTCATGGTAGGGTTTCAATGCCTTGTTCAAGGGCACTTCAACGGTGGTCTTTTTAACGTGCCTGTCCGGGGATACGAACTAGCTACCTTCCGATATCAAGACCGCTCCGCAAACCGTTCAGCCACCGCTGCCCCTACTCAGCCGATCATTGATCAGCTCTGCAAGCTGAAAAAGAAAACCTTCTGGTAGGCTACGTTTTAATTAATAGCTTTTTGGCGCCAAGCCTTCCTCGGGCATGTTAAGAAAGTGGTCAGTGTTGTGTGTACCAGGATAGACGGACAGACATTACAAGGACTTCAGCTGCTGCTATAGGTCAAATGTAAGTATTACAAAAAAAATCCAGAGCACTTACAACTCAGCTATTTGTTGGACTGGTGATTAATATAGGGATCTTCTAAATGTCTGTATGTGGACCGAATCCATGCAAAAGCTTCTTGCATGTGTTGAAAGTGGAAACTTCAATACGAAAATAAAATAAAGACAAGCTGACATGTCACATGCCATGCATTTTATTTGAGGTTCACATATAGGCCTCAGTCAACCAAATGATGAAGAAACATTGTCTGTTTAATTAAAGACAATGAAGATTTTCTGGCTGTCCCTCCGACTCCAAGTCTTCCTGGTAAGTAAGGAAACACATTATTACGTAATTTACTCAAATTTGTGTCAATTATATTGTTATTATTCATACTGAAATATGTTTTGCCATCAGAAAGGATTATTTTAAATGATTATTTCCGTTATCAAAAATGTCACAGATCTATCTATACGGACTGTCTAAATAAAGCATCTAATGCCTTAGAGGTGATGATAAAAAAAAATGAAATGTAGAATAAATGCTCACTTATAATCAATAGGAGGATCACGAGCCATGATATAATGCCACATCACACCCGGCTGCAAGTACATGAATAAATACATTCAATAATAGACAATGACATCAACAACAACAACAACAATAGTAATACAACTGAGCTGAGGGGTTGCCACATCACGGGGGGGGGGTGGCTACTTGGCTGCCACATGACGTCATGTCAGGGGGCCTGGTTAAAGCTTACATTCGGGCGTAGACCCCTTTTGTTAACATAAAAACAGTTTAGGCCATTCTAGCTATCGTTTTTAACGGAATTCAACAGTATGGTAGAGGGCCATGAGGATCCCTCAGCAACTGAAACTCATTTGTCAAAAGACCTGCACTGGCATAACTCATGCCTCGTTTGGCCAAAAGCCATGGAACTTGTTTCCACATGTTCCTTGACTCATGGGGAACACATCTGTCACGTTGACCAGTAAGCTCCGCCCTCAGTTTTCCCGCCATTTTAATCAGTTTAAAAAAACACTTGAACCTATATTTCTGCTGGGATTTTTTGAGCAATTTGCGTGAAATGTTCTACACACAATCGATTATCACCATCAGTTTACATTGATTTTCTTTTTACAAAAATATAGCTGCAAGCAGCGATAGTCACTTTGAACAGGCATAACTCATGCCTCTTCTTTCTTTCTGTCTGTCTGTCTGTCTGTCTGTCTGTCTGTCTGTCTGTGTTTGGGGTACGAACATGCAATACCCCTGGATGACATAAAGTGGCACTGTTGAGCAGCCTTAAAGGGCTAATTGCTTGGTCCCGCCTTATCGCTGTTTGCAGCTAAAATAGTATATTTATTATTGTCTCCACCAGGGCGAAGGCATGGGGTGAGTATGTTTTGCACTCCGTCCGTCCGTCAGTGCGTCCCTCTGTCCGTCTGTGTTCAGCTAATCTCCGGCACTGTTAAGCCGATCAATGCCAAACTTTGCATGCTGGATGCAACAGGACCAACAGGTGGATTTTTTAAAAACACATTTCTGGAACAAAATGCCTCAAATCATCCAATAGCCATCAAAGGTGTAAGAACTTAATGGCACCCTTTTCACAATGGCCTATTGTAGTGTACGTTGCTCTGGTGGAGTGGCACTATTTCTAGTTATTATTGTTGTTGTTTACTTTAAGTCATATGGCAGGCATGTGATCCTGGCAGATGGCTTAATGTATGGTTGGAAATTACATCTTCTCTTGCCGTTGCACTTCCTGTGAACATAGAAACAATGGAATGAGAAGTGGCTATAACTGATGTGAACTTCAGAGTAGTCATAGATAGACCAGACAAAAATGTGTATGATGTTAAAGGTACACTATAGGTGATGTATTTAGCTCTGTATTCGCATAGTAAAGGTACCTGCACACAGAGCACGTTTTTCAGATTTTTAGCTCCGAAAAATGCGTCTAGTGTGCAACCACCTTAAACTCTTTAGTAAACAGAGAAATTACGTTCATGAACACTATAACATTAAAGCTGATACATGGGTACTGAAATTGGCAATCCGCCTAATAATGTATTTTCTGTTTACTAAAGAGCTGGAGAGAAGGGGAGACCCCTGTGTGACCTGGTGTCCAACTATTAAATGCATTCAATGCATTAAGTGTTTGTCATTGCAAAATAACTTACTTTGACCAGACATGCCATATCTTTCTAAAGTTAGCTGGCATGTGATTCACATGCCTCCACCCACGGTAGTTGGTTCGTGGGACCACATGAAGTCTCCATCCACTTTCTGTAGGAAATCATAAGACAGTCAGACAGACAGACAGACAGACCGACAGACCATTGAAGTTGTATGTCTGCCATTTTCATAAAAGGGACATGAATTGCATAGTAGAAATTGTACTTACTGCACTGATCCCATCCATTGTGTTTCCTAGCTGAAATTGAAAAGAGCGTCCATTTGCAGCATGAATAATGTCTCATTCACTCAAACACGTAAAGTATGCACGCACGCACACACACAAACTCTCTCTCTCTGTCTCTCTCTCTGTCTCTCTCTCTCTCTCTCTCTCTCTCTCTCTCTCTCTCATGCAAACACCCCATACTATGACGTGTGTGTGTGTGTGTGTGTGTGTGTGTGTGTGTGTGTGTGTGTGTGTGTGTGCATGCTTTTGCGTTTGCGTGCGTGCGTGTGCTTTGTGTGGACATACTCAAGTGTGTGCACTTGTAACTGAGTTTCACGCAGAAGTGACCCTTGGTACTACAACCGCCTTGTTTGACCACCCATCTGGAATTCAAATTACAGTTCTCGAACCAGTTACACCTGACAGGAAGGACAGAATGGACAAATAAGACATTGTGAGGGAAAATGTTTCTGGTCCTCAAAGGACAAAAAATTGTTGTTTCATGGCATTGGAACAATGTCTTCTAAATCATGTCAGCTTTCTGAAAACCCTATTTTTCTGTCAGTGGTTCTCAAAGTTCTTCATGTCAAGGACCCCAGAAAATGATCAGTATTTGTCCACCGACCGCTATCTGAAAATATGCTGTTCCAGGGACCAACCTCTTATACATACAAAGCAGCTTACTCTACAAGTACTGCACTGAGATGTCTTACTGTTGAGTGGTTCAAACAGATTGACATGAAGTCAATCGTGGGGGTGGTGCTCTTGGATTTCAGCGCAGCCTTTGACCTTATAGATCATGATCTACTACTCATGAAACTATCAGCATATGGATTCAAATATTTGATATATTGAAGGGCTATTTAGTGAACAGGAAACAATGTGTTATGTTCAATGGTTCCCTTTCAAAGATTGAGACACTTAAGTGTGGAATTTCACAGGGAAGCTGTCGTGGCCCCCTTCTTTACTCTATTTTTGTAAATGATATGCCACATGTATTAAAATATGTAGGTATGGGGATTTATGCGGATGACACGACTATGTATGCATCGTCAACTTCTCTTCCTATATTTGGTCCTCACTAATGTCCATGATAAAATACCACCATTTGTTTCTACTCTGTCTATATCTCATGGGAGGGCTGTGGGCAGTTCAGAAACCCGTCCACCAATGACATCATCGATGGGGAATCCAAGCTAATAGAAACTGCAGGCGTTATTTTCCTGAAAAGTTGCAATGCAAAGATGGAAGTCATGGTTCTCACAATAATACAAATCTAAATATATTTTAAAAAAATTCTTGTTTAAAAAAAGTCTGCCTAACGATGATGTCACTGGTGGACGAGTTTCTGAAATCCCCATGAGCTATCCTATGAGACACAGTAGACAAAATGTTGGTGTTTTATCAGGAACATTAGTGAGGATATGAAGAGATGTTGAAAAGTGGTGAAGTGGTCCTTTAATTGCTCTGTCAGGACTAGTGTGGATGCCATGCATGCCAGGCTATCATGGATGATGGTGAATGAAAGACTGGCATACAGCCTTATTCTGTTTTTAAAGAATGTACATTCCTCACAGAAACCCTTCAGTTTGTTTCTACATATACAGTATTACCTGCAAATGATATACATGATTACAATACTAGACATGCACTAAATGGTCACTTTACTTTTCCTGCTCTGCCCAAAACCAATGCACGTAAGAAAACAGTCATGTAAAGAGACATTGCAAACTGGCGTGTGCTCCCCCCACATTTGACTCTAACAATAAATAGACCTACATTTTATTTCAAAAGGAAACTCAAGGCAGCAATAATCAGAAAGGAAATTATATTACATTTTATTTTTTAATTTAAATTTTTGCTGTTTTTTAGGTTTGTTCAGAAACATTTATGATTTGTATTGTGATGTCATTTTTGCCTGGACCCCAGGAAGAATAGTCTCCACTGGTGTAGACTAATGGGGATCCTTAATAAACTAAACTAAACTACGCCCTCCCCCCCCCCCCGCCCAGAAGCTAAGATTTGAGTTAAAAATGTTCGCTGTGAAAGAATATATATTCAAAGATTTCCGCCAAATTTTCATGATTTTTCAAAAATATCAGATCTACAAGCTCATAGCGTGTCGCACTATGAGCTTGTAGATCTGTTATTTTTCAATAGCTAAAGTATAACATAATGCTTAAAACACCAAAAGGGTTCCCGTCCAGGATGGGTTAAAATGTTTGTCCTAGTAAGTTTAATAATACAAAGTGTGTGTGTGTGTGTGTGTGTGTGTGTGTGTGTGTGTGTGTGTGTGTGTGTGTGTGTGTGTGCGTGCGTGCGTTCTTACGTGTCTATAGCTTTTCTAAGCACTCCATCGGTACAGCCACCGTTAGTCCATGAGAGATGACTGGAAGAGCGTTGTTTGCGTCCAATGGACACGTTGT